>NW_018408638.1:62720-87778 GCF_002113885.1 Mizuhopecten yessoensis
GTTTAACTTGATAACATGTCGACAGAACAGGTGAAAGTAGGCCCGCTCACTGTATGGTTTAACTTGATAACATGTCGGCAGAACTGAAAAAAGTAGGCCCGCTCACTGTATGGTTTAATTTGATAACATGTCGGCAGAACAGATGCTAGTAGGCCCGCTCACTGTATGGGTTAAATTGATAACATGTCGGCAGAACTGAGGAAAGTAGGCCCGCTCACTGTATTGTTTAAATTGATAACATGTCGGCAGAACAGGTGAAAGTAGGCCCGCTCACTGTATTGTTTAACTTGATAACATTTATTGTTGTTTACCTGTTGTTATATGCCATATTGATATCTGTGTAACTATCAGAGTTCTATAAAATGGGTGAAACGTGTTTATTTGAAAGACGATAGGTGGAAAGTTTATTTCGTAATAAAGGACAAAGAGCACAGGAAAAATGTTCCATGATTCATTTATGTATACGTTTAAGGCATTGCAATAGCATTGTTCTGAAAGTTGAATGACATTTACTAAAGTGGAAAGACATTTGTTAAAGTAAAAGTTAAGATTTATAATTCGTGTTTGTGTAAGATCTCGATAACAAATAAGTTGCCAGAATGAATGTTTACAATCTATGAAATGAAGAGCACTCCATACAAAGTGTTGTCCATACAAGTGAATTATGAATCACTTGAAACATAACAACAATAGACCCTGGCTGAGGACAACGCGAACAAGCACGTAGTGATAATGTGTGTCAAGAATAGACCTTGTGTTAAATGTTTAGCTAGCGTAGTTTTAAATGCTGCAATAAAACCGTTTAGATGATGTTTGTTACTTGTAATCAATATTAGTCACACCGGTACTTCAGATAAACGTTAGTTGTACATGTGGTACCATGATTTCTTTATACCATGTTAAACGTATGAATTAGTGATAAAAGTTTCTTTCATCTGCCGTGTCGATATATAATACTGTCACAATTTAATTTTCACAATGTTGTCACACGTGAATGTTTGAATACCCTCACACCCAAACTTAAACAATGTTGTCACACGTGAATGTTTGAATACCCTCACACCCAAACTTAAACAATGTTGTCACACGTGAATGTTTGAATACCCTCACACCCAAACTTAAACAATGTTGTCACACGTGAATGTTTGAATACCCTCACACCCAAACTTAAACAATGTTGTCACACGTGAATGTTTGAATACCCTCACACCCAAACTTAAACAATGTTGTCACACGTGAATGTTTGAATACCCTCACACCCAAACTTAAACAATGTTGTCACACGTGAATGTTTGAATACCCTCACACCCAAACTTAAACAATGTTGTCACACGTGAATGTTTGAATACCCTCACACCCAAACTTAAACAATGTTGTAACACGTGAATGTTTGAATACCCTCAAACCCAAACTTAAACAATGCTGTCACACGCAGATTCCTCCCAATTCGCTCAACACATGTTTTAAACTAAAAACCTATAACATAAATATACTTACAATGATTACATGATTAATATATTAGTGATTGCCATAATGATGTTTCTCAATTAAAGGTTACAACATGTATTGAAACATCTTAACGACGGTATTCTTTTGATTTTCAGCTATCCTAACTGACGTCATGAGGAACTGTGCGTACCAGAAGGCGAACCGTGACGACCTGATCATCACCCAAGGGGAGCTGGGCGACAGGTAACAGGTCACGTAGGACCGGGGACAAGGGGAGCTGGGCGACAGGTAACAGGGTCACCTAGGACCGGGGACAAGGGGAGCTGGGAGACAGGTAACAGGGTCACGTAGGACCGATGGCAAGGGGAGCTGGGGGCAGGGTACAGGGGCACGTAGGACCGGGGGCAAGGGAAGCTGGGCGACAGGTAACAGGATCACGTAGGACCGGAGGCAATGGGAGCTGGGCGACAGGTAACAGGGTCACGTAGGACCGGAGGCAATGGGAGCTTGGCGACAGGTAACAGGGTCACGTAGGACCGATGGCAAGGGGAGCTTGGCGACAGGCAACAGGGGCACGTAGGACCGGGGACAAGGGGAGCTGGGCGACAGGTAACAGGGTCACGTAGGACCGGGGGAAGGAGAGACTGGAAGAAACAAGGGTCATGTTAAAGGAGTCTTATGAACGGATATAGTAAAAGGGGTTAAATAACAGGGAACTTAGACCAGATTTGGAGAGACAGGTACTGTTTTGGGAAACTGGAGATTGTAGTGGATGATAGAGTTATGTTACAGGGAACTGTCACCAGATTTGGGAGACGGGTACTGTTTGAGAAACTTGAGACCATAGTGGATGATAGGGTCATGCTACAGGGAACTTTGGCCAGAAGTTGATAATATAATAGGGTCTTACCACAGGGGACCCCGGACCGGATGTGGAGGGACGAACCATGTAAGAGGGACTTTTAGGATAGCATGTTGATGCTAGTGGAGATTCGAGACCAGAAGGGGCGAAATGCCTTTTGTTAAATCGGAATTTGATCCGGGTGTGGAGAGAAGGTTCATGTTGGTCATTCAGATAGGAGAGGGTAGGTCGATCAATGGTAGCATACATACAAAATATGTACAGGAACGAATCGGTAGTCCTGAGCGATTAGAGAAAAGAGAACGATAAGTTATTCACTACCTATTTTCTTTTATTCACCAATGACAATAATCATACAGTTTGCTATACCTTTAACATCACAATTTATTATCCTCACATCGAATTCTCCCGTTTTAAGTCCAATGCCATTTTGAATTCCTATTTGTGAAAGGATAACAGCGATATTGACATTCTATGTAGACCATGAGATGTAACCCGTCGTCATTCTGAAAGGAAAACATAATTTGATGAAAAGGTATTGTTATTATATATACAGTAAGAAACATAATACCGTATAAAAGGTAAAATGAATGGGACTACTGCTGTGATTAACAATACAAAAACAAGATGAAACATTAACTTGGGAAAGAACAACATTTACCAAGAGCCGACCTATTCGTTATTGACAAAGCCATTGAGTGTGTCACTGTTCCATTGTCACTGTCTCTATCGCTAGCCTCGCCGTCACGTCCTCGGCCAGATTACCGTATTGAAACATTTCGTTAATCGATCAAAACCATTGTTCTACTGTAAGTATATGGTGTATACAAACACTGATTTAATACAGGTACACAGATCTATAGTAGACGGGGTCTACTTGAGGTTTACTGCCGCCGGACAAACATCATACTGTTCATTTAACACGGTGTTTTGTCTTCCACAGCTTTTACATCATGTTGACGGGGAAAACGTCAGTTTATATCACTCCCATCAAAGTTGACGACGAGCAACAATCAGCAACACCCGACATGCAGAAAAAGGGAAAAGACGACGAAAAGACAGATGACAACGATGACAGTTCACAAGAAGAGGAAGAGAATACAGATGAAAAGAAGCCCTTAGATCGATCGAAATTTGGAAAATTCATCATGCACTATGGTCAGTATTATTATGTTTATTAAGCCTGTTGTAGATCGTGATGATTTTCCTTTTGTTTGGTGTCTCCTTAGATCGTGTTTTATTCCTCCTTTTGTTTTGGTGTCTCCTTAGATCGTGTTTTGTTCCTCCTTTTGTTCAGTGTCTCCTTAGTTAGTGTTTTGTTCCTCCTTTTGTTTTGGTGTCTACTTAACTTAGTTCGTGTTTTGTTCCTCCTTTTGATTTGGTGTCTACTTAGTTCGTGAGTTGGTCCCCCTTTTGTTTGGTGTCTCCTTAGATCGTGTTTTGTTTTGTTCCTCCTTTTGTTTAGAGTCTCCTTAGTTCGTGTTTTGTTCCCCCTTTTGTTTTTGTGTCTACTTAGATTGTGTTTTGTTCCTGCTTTTTATTTGGTGTCTACTTAGATCGTGTTTTGTTCGTCCCTGTGTTTGGAGTCTCCTTAGTTCGTGTTTTGTTCCTCTTTTTGTTTTGGTGTCTCCTTAGATCGTGTTATGTTCCTCCTTTTGTTTAGTGTCTCCTTAGATCGTGTTTTGTTTTGTTCCTCCTTTTGTTTAGAGTCTCCTTAGTTCGTGTTTTGTTCGTCCTTTTGTTTGGTGTCTCCTTAGTTAGTGTTTTGTTCCTCCTTCTGTTTTGGTGTCTACTTAGTTCGTGTTTTGTTCCTTCTTTTGTTTTTGTGTCTACTTAGTTCGTGTTTTGTTCCTTCTTTTGTTTTTGTGTCTACTTAGTTCGTGTTTTGTTCGTCCCTGTGTTTGGTGTCTCCTTAGTTCGTGTTTTGTTCCTCCTTTTGTTTAGAGTCTCCTTAGTTCGTGTTTTGTTCCCCCTTTTGTTTTGGTGTGTACTTAGTTCGTGTTTTGTTCCCCCTTTTGTTTGGTGTCTACTTAGATCGTGCTGTTGTTCTTTTCTATTATTTTGTGTCTCCTCAGTTCTGTTTGTTGTCATTTCTCTTGTTTTCGTTGTCCTATCAGTTGTTGTTCCTCCTTTTGTTTTTGTGTCTACTTAGTTCGTGTTTTGTTCGTCCCTGTGTTTGGAGTCTCCTTAGTTCGTGTTTTGTTCCCTCTTTTGTTTTTGTGTCTACTTAGATTGTGTTTTGTTCCTGCTTTTTATTTGGTGTCTACTTAGATCGTGTTTTGTTCGTCCCTGTGTTTGGTGTCTCCTTAGTTCGTGTTTTATTCCTCCTTTTGTTTTTGTGTCTCCTTAGTTCGTGTTTTATTCCTCCTTTTGTTTGGTGTCTCCTTAGTTAGTGTTTTGTTCCTCCTTTTGTTTTAGTGTCTCCTTAGATCGTGTTTTGTTTTGTTCCTCCTTTTGTTTAGAGTCTCCTTAGTTCGTGTTTTGTTCGTCCTTTTGTTTGGTGTCTCCTTAGTTCGTGTTTTTTTCCTCCTTTTGTTTAGTGTCTCCTTAATTCGTGTTTTATTCCTCCTTTTGTTTAGTGTCTCCTTAATTCGTGTTTTATTCCTCCTTTTGTTTAGTGTCTCCTTAATTCGTGTTTTATTCCTCCTTTTGTTTTTGTGTCTCCTTAGTTCGTGTTTTGTTCGTCCTTTTGTTTGGTGTCTCCTTAGTTAGTGTTTTGTTCCTCCTTTCGTTTTGGTGTCTACTTAGTTCGTGTTTTGTTCGTCCCTGTGTTTGGTGTCTCCTTAGTTCGTGTTTTGTTCGTCCTTTTGTTTGGTGTCTCCTTAGTTCTTGTTTTGTTCCCCCTTTTGTTTTGGTGTGTACTTAGTTCGTGTTTTGTTCCCCCTTTTGTTTTGGTGTCTACTTAGATCGTGTTTTGTTCGTCCCTGTGTTTGGTGTCTCCTTAGTTCGTGTTTTGTTCGTCCTTTTGTTTGGTGTCTCCTTAGTTCGTGTTTTGTTCCTCCTTTTGTTTTGGTGTCTCCTTAGTTCGTGTTTTGTTCCCCCTTTTGTTTTGGTGTCTACTTAGATTGTGTTTTGTTCCTCCTTTTGTTTTGTGTCTCCTTAGATCGTGCTGTTGTTCTTTTCTATTATTTTGTGTCTCCTCAGTTCTGTTTGTTGCCATTTCTCTTGTTTTCGTTGTCCTATCAGTTGAGGTTATTGTTTTTGTTTTATTTTTGTACTTTTTCAGTTCTTGTTGTTCATATTGTTTGGCGTTTTTCACTTTATGTTGTTCACTCGCCTTTGTTTTGTGTCTATTCGGTTCTTGTTGTTCGTCTTCCTTTTGGTTTGGTGTCACCTTTGTTCCTGATGATGTCTACACTTTGGTTTTAGTGTCTTATGGGGTTTTGATGCTGTTTTCCTTTCATTGATGTTTCTCAGGTCCTGATATTGTGTAATAATTGTTTTGGTTTCTCCTCGGGTAATGAGGTAATTATGTTTTCTATTTGTATCTTTATGTATAAACAGGGTGCATTGTTGATGTGATATTTTATTTCCGATTCCACATTAGATACGGCTATAGTACCACCGTTTTATTGTTCAAATCAATATCGGTATTCAAAAGTCACCTATCCTTTACAAATTATTGTTAAAACAAACACGACCTACTTGACTATTTTTTGCACAGTTCGTTCTTGATCAGAAGAGAAGTCTCATCACTGACAATAAAGCAAGTGTTTAAGAAAAGGTTATCCGCTTTTGAAGGAGTGTTAGTTTGACGAATGTTACTTTGGTGTAGGTTTAATTTCTGTCGTGTAACACGGCTGACATCCACTTGTGATGGCCTCTATATCCTGGTCGATGTAACATTTACACGTACAATAAAGGCTGGTTGCATAACACAAACACAAACCATCGATCATTTGATTGTCGAGATTCAAAGCTTCACATTTGATAGTACTGGAACATGACAATGAAAACGGTGCTCTGTTCTTATGATATAAAGTCCATGTAAAAAGTTATTGTAGCTTTATTGTTGGTGATCTATAAAAAAATAAAAATCCCTTTAAAGGGAAAACAAATCTATCAAAGACGTATTTGACGTGAGATATTGTGAAATGTGGCAAGACTTTGAATACAAAAAACAGATGTTTAACTACACATATATATATATATATATATTATTTAAAACAAAACGATATGTTACAAATGAAGCATAGGCAGAACAGCCCATGAAGTAAGGCTTAGACTTTTCTTGCAATACAAATGAATAAAAGCGATGTGTATATATAGAAAGCTGACTGCCATACAGAGTAAAGGGTTTGGTAATATGGCCTAAATGAAGGGTTCCTTGTACGTAAGATATAGGTGTAGTACAGTTTATTCTCTCATTTCCCGGTGTGTAAGATAGAGCTGTCCAGTGTAAGAAAGGGGTGTAGGGAATGTCTATCTTACATCCGATTTCACGTGACGTGGCGTCACAATGGCTCAACAATGACGTGTCGTGCCCAAGGATGTAGTATATGGACATTTCACCATCGGGATTTTAAAATCTGGCAAAACCATCGGCAAAGCCTCGGGTTTTACCAAATTTGAAAACCCCTCGGATCAGCAAAAGGAAAATAAAAAAAATCTTTTGTGTGATTGAAGTCATCTATGAGATAATGTATTCAGCAGCAGAAAAGAGAAAAAATCGTTTTGATTAAAACCGTCACGTTAATGAAAAATTGTGGCAGACAAGTTATCATCGTACTGTGTAGGAAAAGGTGTTATCTTACGCAAGTTATAAAATAGATGAAATTATATAAAGCAGCATGTTTATAACTACAATACGGTTTTTCAAAACAAGTTTTACCTGTCATATTTAATACAGAGGGCAGTAACAGTTTCGGAGAGGTGGCCTTGATGAGTGAGGACTCTGTGAGAAACGCCACCATTATAGCAGACGAGGAAACCGATCTACTGGTTATTAGCCGAGAACTCTTCAACCGATCAGTCAAGGTAAGGTATTAATATGTCTCGGTAGATCAATATACACCTGTACATCTTGTGGATAGCACTTACGACAAGTCTGTTACATTAACTCGTCTTAGTTAATTGTACAGAGCAGTGGCGTCCTATAAAACAACGATACTTTACTCAATGATACAGAGGGTAAACAAATAGAATCGATTAACAATTATCTAATTGCAGGCAAAACAAGAAAAAGAATATGAAGAAAAGAAGGATTTCATCAACGAGAGTCCGTTCTTTCATAATTGGTCTCCAAAGTTCAAACGTCTTTTAGAAATGAGTATAAGGAAAGAGCATTATCCATTTGGCAGTACCATTGTTAGACAAGGGGATTCGGCCTGCGGACTGGTGTTCCTGCTGAGGTAAGTATCCCTTTGGTGGTACCATTGTAAGACAGGGGGAGTCGGCTTATGTACTTGTACTCCTGCTGGGGTAAGTATACTGGCACACTGCAATGACACAACTAAATGTAGGAATATGTACTAACTGACATTCTCTTCGTGCCATTTGGCGCATAGGGCAACCACACACTTTCTCCATCAAACCCTACCACACACCGACCACACACCGCGTAAGGCAACCACACACTTTCTCCATCAAACCCGACCCTTTGCGTTCAGTTCTACTGTTTTCCACGTGAACCCGATATGTTTCAGTTTTTTCTCAGCTGCTGCCTTTGGCCTTCCTCGTTTACTCCTTCCATCAGTTGTCCAGTAGATTTCCTCTCTAAAAGTGACATATTGCTCTTCCATCAGTTGTCCAGTAGATTTCCTCTCTAAAAGTGACATATTGCTCTTCCATCAGTTGTCCAGTAGATTTCCTCTCTAAAAGTGACATATTGCTCTTCCATCAGTTGTCCAGTAGATTTCCTCTCTAAAAGTGACATATTGCTCTTCCATCAGTTGTCCAGTAGATTTCCTCTCTAAAAGTGACATATTGCTCTTCCATCAGTTGTCCAGTAGATTTCCTCTCTAAAAGTGACATATTGCTCTTCCATCAGTTGTCCAGTAGATTTCCTCTCTAAAAGTGACATATTGCTCTTCCATCAGTTGTCCAGTAGATTTCCTCTCTAAAAGTGACATATTGCTCTTCCATCAGTTGTCCAGTAGATTTCCTCTCTAAAAGTGACATATTGCTCTTTCATTAGTGCATGTCAAATCACTGCACAGAAAAGGGTCGCAGCTGGTTGTCTGGTGGCCGCGGTTGCCAAGTGGTTAAGGCGTCTGACATTCTGCTACCACTAGCCATCCACCACTGGGTCGCGGGTTCGAGGCCTACGTGGGGCAGTCGCGAGGTACTGGCCGTAGGTCGATGGTTTTTCTCCGGGAACTCAGGCTTTACTCCACCACAAAAACCTGGCACGTCCTTAAATGACAATAGCTGTTAAAATGACGTAAAACAGAAACAAACAAAAGTATGATATCACAATTCGCCATAGCAGCATAACAGCGTGTTCCGTAGTTTCCAACATTGTGATCAATAGAAGAGGAAGGTAATCAGATTGTTTTTAACGATTCACAGTTTGGTTTTGTTGGAAATCTGCAAGGAATTCAATACTGAGTTTTTTATGATGGCACACACATGACGAGTTAAGTGGACTCTTGTTGTTATCTCCTCGCCTGTTCTTCCTGTCGTTTTTGTTGTTGTTAAAACGATCCTTAGACAGGATAATTTCTCATCGTTTGCCTGTATATTATCTTTGCTGGTAAATAATAGAATACTAAAGCACTTATATCCTCTTCCGATGTACAGTCGAAAGACCTTTCAAAACCCATGAAGTAAAGATACATGTCAGTTTGCCGTTCTATTTTCTGTACGATGATGTTACGGGATAACAACATGACAGAGCTCTTCTGAATCCTGCTTGCTCGTCCCGCAGTGTGTTTGTCAATCCTGCTTGCTAGTCCCGCAGTGTGTCTGTCAATCCTGCTCGCTCGTCCCGCAGTGTGTTTGACAATCCTGCTCGCTCGTCCCGCAGTGTTCGTCAATCCTGCTCGCTCATCCCGCAGTGTGTCTGTCAATCCTGCTTGCTCGTCCCGCAGTGTGTCTGTCAATCCTGCTCGCTCGTCCCGCAGTGTTCGTCAATCCTGCTCGCTCATCCCGCAGTGTGTCTGTCAAGCCTGCTCGCTCGTCCCGCAGTGTGTTTGTCAATCCTGCTTGCTGGTCCCGCAATGTGTTTGTTAATCCTGCTTGCTCGTCCCGCAGTGTGTCTGTCAATCCTGCTTGCTCATCCCGCAGTGTTTGTCAATCCTGCTCGCTCGTCCCGCAGTGTGTCTGTCAATCCTGCTTGCTCGTCCCGCAGTGTGTTTGCCAATCCTGCTCGCTCATCCCGCAGTGTGTTTGTCAATCCTGCATGCTAGTCCCGCAGTGTGTCTGTCAATCCTGCTCGCTCGTCCCGCAGTGTGTTCACCAATCCTGCTTGCTCATCACGCAGTGTGTTTGTCAATCCTGCTCGCTTGTCCCGCAGTGTTTGTCAATCCTGCTCGCTCGTCCCACAGTGTGTTTGTCAATCCTGCTCGCTCGTCCCGCAGTGTGTTTGTCAATCCTGCTTGCTCATCCCGCAGTGTGTCTGTCAATCCTGCTTGCTCATCCCGCAGTGTTTGTCAATCCTGCTCGCTCGTCCCGCAGTGTTTGTCAATCCTGCTCGCTCGTCCCGCAGTGTTTGTCAATCCTGCTCGCTCGTCCCGCAGTGTGTTTGTCAATCCTGCTTGCTCGTCCCGCAGTGTTTGTCAAAGTACACTCGATATGTTTGTATGAGCTGCAGTGTAAGATAATGTGATTATACTACTTTTGTTTATATTTAATGAAGTCCACCTGTCATATTCAATAATAAATAGAGGTATACATACAATTAACTCACGTGTTTTTTTACTACAGTGGTCAAGCAAAGGTTACCGTGAATCCGTCCCACCACAACGGCCAGTTCCCATTGTTGACGAAACAAGAAATAAATCCAATCGCCAAGGAAATAGGAAGGTGAGTTTCAATGGGTGGCTCGTCATAACAAACTAAATTTCAACAATAATGTTCTGAAGGAGCTCTTACTTAAATACACTATACACTGATTTTCAGCTTCAAATCATTCCATTTACCTAACATATCACAATATTGGTCAACTCACGATCAAACGTTTTGATAAACGTAAATTTCAAAATTACTAGCTTTCCTTTTCTCAGTAGTAACATACCAGTCATCCTCTTTTTGTGGAGCTGGAGTAGTAGACCACAGTTCATCTACTACCTCAGACTCTGTGGTTAAGTAATGAACCTCATCTACCACCCCATACTCTGTGGTTAAATAAGGAACTTCATCTACTACCCCAGACTATGTGGTTAAGTAAGAAACTTCATCTACTACCCCAGACTCTGTGGTTAAGTAAGGAACTTCATCTACTACCCCAGACTATGTGGTTAAGTATGGAACTTCATCTACTACCCACGACTCTGTGTTTACGTAATGAACTTCATCTACTACCCCAGACTCTGTGGTTAAGTAAGGAACTTCATCTACTAACCCAGACTCTGGGGTTAAGTAAGGAACTTCATCTACTTCCCCAGACTCTGTGGTTAAGTAAGGAACTTCATCTCCTACCCCAGACTATGTGGTTAAGTATGGAACTTCATCTACTGCCCCAGACTCTGTGGTTAAGTAAGAAACTTCATCTACTACCCCAGGCTCTGTGGTTAAGTAAGGAACTTCATCTTCTACCCCAGACTTTGTGGTTAGGTAATGAACTTCATCTACTACCTCAGACTCTGTGGTTAAGTAATGAACTTCATCTACTACCCCAGACTCTGTGGTTAAGTAAGAAACTTCATCTACTACCCCAGACTATGTGGTTAAGTATGGAACTTCATCTACTACCCCAGATTCTGTGGTTAAGTAAGGAACTTCATCTACTACCCCAGACTCTGGGGTTAAGTAAGGAACTTCATCTACTTCCCCAGACTCTGTGGTTAAGTAAGGAACTTCATCTACTACCCCAGACTCTGTGTTTAAGTAAGGAACTTCATCTACTACCCCAGACCCTGTGATTACGTAAGGAAGTTCATCTACTACCCCAGACTCTGTGGTAAAGTAATGAACAGCATTAACTACCCCAGACTCTGTGGTTAAGTAAGGAACTTCATCTACCACCCCAGACTCTGTGGTTACGTAAGGAACTTCATCTACCACCCCAGACTCTGTGGTTACGTAAGGAACTTCATATACTACATTAGACTCTGTGGTAACGTATTGAACCTCCTGGATACATGCATCGTGCTTAGCAATTAATACTCTAGTCAGATAGGGGTCAACCTAAGGCGTTTAAATCTAGGCAGTAGAATTTTGTTGTTGTCATTATGACCTAGTCTTTGATATTTCAGAGTTTATAATGATGACATGTTTTCACGGCGTCTAAGGTCGTTTCTTGGCGGCTGAGACTTCGTCCTTTTGTTATTGAGATTTGTTATTTCGGTGGTAATTTTGCCTGTGTGTTGCCGCTGCAGTATTTTCATCTTAGTGTATTGACTGAACTAAGATAGACTATGTCTTGGTGTGTTAGGTTGTGGTTACATTATCCCTGAGTGTTGCTACTGTAGTATACATTGTCATTGATCGTGTCGCAATTAGATATATGGTACAGTACTTATTCGTTGACGCTTCAGTATTTTTTGTATTTGTGCGTTGACGCCTCAGTATTCTGTATACATGTATTGTCCTTGTGCGTTGACGCTGCAGTATATATTGTCCTTGTGCGTTGACGCTTCTGTATATATTGTCCTTATTTGTTGACGCTTCAATATATATTGTCCTTGTGCGTTGACGCTTCTGTATATATTGTCCTTATTTGTTGACGCTTCAGTATATATTGTCCTTATTTGTTGACGCTTCAGTATATATTGTCCTTGTGCGTTGACGCTTCAGTATATATTGTCCTTGTGCGTTGACGCTTCAGTATATATTGTCTTTGTGCGTTGACGCTTCAGTATATATTGTCCTTGTACGTTGACGCTTCTGTATATATTGTCCTTATTTGTTGACGCTTCAATATATATTGTCCTTGTGCGTTGACGCTTCTGTATATATTGTCCTTATTTGTTGACGCTTCAGTATATATTGTCCTTATTTGTTGACGCTTCAGTATATATTGTCCTTGTGCGTTGACGCTTCAGTATATATTGTCCTTGTGCGTTGACGCTTCAGTATATATTGTCCTTGTGCGTTGACGCTTCTGTATATATTGTCCTTATTTGTTGACGCTTCAATATATATTGTCCTTGTGCGTTGACGCTTCTGTATATATTGTCCTTATTTGTTGACGCTTCAGTATATATTGTCCTTATTTGTTGACGCTTCAGTATATATTGTCCTTGTGCGTTGACGCTTCAGTATATATTGTCCTTGTGCGTTGACGCTTCAGTATATATTGTCCTTGTGCGTTGACGCTTCAGTATATATTGTCCTTATTTGTTGACGCTTCAATATATATTGTCCTTGTGCGTTGACGCTTCTGTATATATTGTCCTTATTTGTTGACGCTTCAGTATATATTGTCCTTATTTGTTGACGCTTCAGTATATATTGTCCTTGTGCGTTGACGCTTCAGTATATATTGTCCTTGTGCGTTGACGCTTCAGTATATATTGTCTTTGTGCGTTGACGCTTCAGTATATATTGTCCTTGTGCGTTGACGCTTCAGTATATATTGTCCTTATTCATTGACGCTTCAGTATATATTGTCCTTATTCGTTGTCGTATATTGCATTCTACATTTGCATATTATTCTTGTGTTGTGATGCTGTTCTGACGCTTTGATATACATGTGCCTTTCATTAATATTTTCTTAACGGTTTAATATGTAATACAATTTCAATGAGTACCTGATTGAAGCAATATATATTTCATTCGTTTATTTGGTTAATTATTGAACTCTCTCACTCATAAAGTTTTAAATTAGGTATTTACGTTACCCTGTTTTGTCTGCACGTTCCATGACTAGTATCTATTACATTGACATTTCTCTTTCTTCAAATATCTCTATTTTTTAATGTTAATAACGCCACTTTGATATTTCATATACAAATTATCGCTTCTTTAATCCAATACTTCACCCACCTCGTTTTGTTGATCGAGCTGTTCAATGGTACATGTATGTACTCCTAGAGCATACTTATAAATACAGATAAGAGCTTGTCAAACATTAAATCGTCGCTCAACTCTGTAAATCTTAATTAAGGACGAAGTTTGTGCGATATGAAGAAAAAATGGTAATATGGATGAATTGAAAATAGTTTCCTGAAGTGTCGTGTTACTAAGTAAGAACAGATGAAGAGTTACAGTTATCACAAGCCATGTGTTTATCACAAGCCATGTGTTTTGGTCAGTATTTTCTTATTTGTTAGCCATAGCATGTCATTAACATGGAGTTCATTGAACCAAAACAAAGTAAAATTGTTCCGTCGTTACTTTCCACGAACGAGGACATTTCTAACCGAGTAGCTCACAGTTATCTAAGTTCGGAATATGAGTGGTTCTCTGAAAGTAAACACGATACTTGGAAAGTAAACTACCGTAGCATCACAAACATAACAGAGGGTAGTGTGTGTATACAGGTATAAGCTGGTTGTCAAACACAGGTCATAGGTTACAGTGTATTGGCCTTTACCTTACACGGATTTCCTGATCTGTAATCACAACATTACTATAAAGCAATTAAAATATTTAATCAGTATTCTGTTTTAAGGGCATACGTACATTCAATAAAACACCAACAAAAGACGGTCACCAAATTGTATGTAAAAAGTATAGGTATTACAGATCACATATCAAGACACCTGTAAGTACCAATTAAAATGTATAATTATTGTCATGTTACTTAGAAACGTGGCGCGCGCTGCTGTTCCTACTTCATTACTTACTTGGGTACGGAGGAACATAAAAGAGAACGTACCGACTGGTTAAGTACATCACACCCTTGTCGTGTTTGTCTACACTTATACAAACATTCAAATTCTGATAAGAACCCTATTAATTGAAAATGGTGTTAATTTGAATCAGATGTGCTATTCGATCACACGGTTTCAAATAGCGACACTTGGAGTTTATCGACCATACATGTACACTGTAAGGTGCCGTGCTCGTTTACTTACTATTAGCGTGCTAATTTCTTCACAAATACCAAACATATACGATAAGTACATATCCTGCTGGTTTGCAAATACCCCGATATCAAGCGGAAGCCAGAGCACCACAGCTGTTCTGTGTTTCATATAATATATAAATGTAAGCCCTCTTATAGACGGGCTTCCGCTTAATTTCACCTATTCTTAGGAGTTCATTATACAAAGAAATGTAACGTTACAGCTAGTTTGGTAGTATCAAGGAATTTATGAATGACCCATTACCGATAATAGCATCTGTAACAGAAAATCTAAAAGACAGATGTTGGAATGATGAAAAACATGTCATTTTCCGACAAAGTACGAGCCCGAAATAAGCTAACAACTAACCCAAAAAGTGTCACTTGTCATTGTCGCCATATTGTGTGGTTCATTTGATTTTCTAGAAGACAATGATTGTGTCCGATTATATTGACTGTACGTTTGGAGGTGTAGGTAAATCATGTGATTCCTACACTGGAAGGTACATCCACCCTATAGAATGAGGACAACACGCGTCCCAGGTGATATAACAATCGATCGGGTGTCATTGTGATGCACAAAACTTAATGGGAGACATTGATTTACATATTGTACTATTATGTGACCTAGCAAGGAAACAAAATAATGCTTGAAATGTCCGTAATCAGAAAAATCAATCTCTAATGTGTGGGATCCATTTCTTCTACATTTTGTCACATTATTTTGCAAACTTCGTACTTGTCTCTTTTCTGAGTTTGTTTAGAACTTCAGATACATTTTTTATTACTACTGTCACAAACTGTATGTTTATAGATTCACATCCGGATTACCCCTGTGAACACCCGTGGGAACGAGGGAAAACAAACGTTGTTATTTTGGGTTGATCATCGATAGCTCTGTGTACATATTTGTAGTTTACTAAGGCAATGTCGTTTAGAATACATCCACACAACACTCATTCTTTAACGGAATACAAAATAAGTGTTCTAAGTTGAACTTTTGTAATTGATAAACTGGTACATATGGAGCTTGAAAAACAAAACACTTAACGACAATATAAGCAATAACAGGAAAGTGGCGATTCGTTTAACCTCATGGAAAGTATTTTGAAGATACTGCATCAATGTATTAAAGAATAGAAATTATTTCATTTTAGTAACAAATAACGTGCCTAGTTTCTCTTCAATGTATATGCAGGTCTGCAGTGTGAATATGCAAACCAGGCTAATTATAATCAAGTATGAACCCATTTTCATATGTATCAACAATTTGATATTCGTAAAGTATCGACTTCTTGCTATAACTCAATAACGCATTCTTTTATTTTCTCTTCTATTAGAAATTCATATAACAAAATCGTAAAGAAACTAGATCGGAACTTCACTCAGCATCACATACAGATACGCCGGAAGGAGGGGTACGCGGCGGCCGAGAAGAGGGTGATGAGCCGTACGGTGGAGCTGTGTTGTATCGAATCTAATGACGTCATAGGTAGGCGAGTCACATTATCGGTAAAAGTCTTGTCACAGAATCTTGTCTGACGCAATCCTAGGTACACGAGCAAGTCTTGTCACAGAATCTTGTCTGACGCAATCCCAGGTACACGAGCAAGTCTTGTCACAGAATCTTGTCTGACGCAATCCCAGGTACACGAGCAAGTCTTGTCACAGAATCTTGTCTGACGCAATCCTAGGTACCCGAGCAAGTCTTGTCACAGAATCTTGTCTGACGCAATCCCAGGTACACGAGCAAGTCTTGTCACAGAATCTTGTCTGACGCAATCCCAGGTACACGAGCAAGTCTTGTCACAGAATCTTGTCTGACGCAATCCTAGGTACACGAGCAAGTCTTGTCACAGAATCTTGTCTGACGAATCTTATCACAGTATCGAGTATAACCAACCGAAATCACCAGGAAAATAGTAACACTGTCGAGTGCAAGGAAGCCAGAGATAGCACCAACACGCATAACATCAGCGTCTACATATATTATAATATTGCGTATGTATTTTTCCATGATTCAAATCAGACAGTAATTTAGAGGCAACTATGTTACCAGCTTAAATTATTAAGCACAAATAACATCTACAATATTTATAAGAATACCTTGTCTACTTTTAGGCGACATTGAGATGGTGATGGAGCTAGAGAGGAGCACCTGTACGGTCAACTGTACCGAGAACACGACAGTGATGGTACTAGACACAAAGAACTACGACAGGTTGATAGCCAAGAAAAACATACACACCATCCGTAAACTGTGTAAGACCGCCCTACAGAAGGTTATGTGTAGAGCCAGCTCAGGAAAGGGATCTCAAGTACCACTGTTAGATATACTCCAGAAAAAGTTACAGGAAAAATTACCGTCTAAGGACGAGAACAATTGTAAAGCTAAAATAGATCGATCCAAATCAGTGGCCATGGAACAGCTGATTCAGTTCTTCCTAAAGGACAAAGCGCCCCTCATTGAACCGTGCGTGCCAAATTCCTTGTACTATCGGATAAAATCCGAAAAACGTGCAAAAATGATAGAGATAAATGAAATGAAACTGAAGGGACATGTCAGTAAGGTGGAAAATAGACTGTATGATTATCGACCTCGTAGAAAGGTGCCGCGAAGTATGAAACAGCTGAAAAGTATGAGAGCGGAGAACGATCTTCTCCGGACTACGCAATCGGCGTGGGATTACCCACAAGTATCCCATACCAGCTTGCGGCCCCGTACAGCACTCGGTATACATAGAGAATTTAGTCAGTCGCCCACCTCTAGACCACATACAGCCGGGATATTCCACCTTACCGAGTGTAACAATGCAGAAGAGGAAGCCGTGGGGTCACCAACAAGGGATGAACCAAACGGTGTCGTGTCGGATGTGCTGGAACAGATAGATCTGGTACAGAAGGAGAAAACGGAAGCACGGTCTAAAGTGATTTGTTCTGCTATGGCCGTCAGCGAAATTAATAAAACGAGCATGAGAAATGGGGGCAGTTCAACAAGTGCTTTGACAGCCATGGAACCCTTCGACGAGGATTATTTTGACTGGGAAACGAGCGAAAGAAATCTTTGTAATCTCGAAGACCGGATCAAACACTTCTGCTCCGACGGAGAGAACAAACCAGTCAAGGTTGCACCACAAGTTGCTCCTCTGAGGAGGTTCAGCATCCGCGACGAGAAAGAGGTAAGTACGTGATGTATGCACTTGTCGCATTGGTTTCCACTATTATCACGGTTAAGTATATGTATATACATAACCAGCGCGAAAAATATTGTTGGTTGTTGAAACAAAACGGTGCTATTTGAGACAACGTGACATGTGGCAGAGGAAGACAGAAATCACGAATCCTTCCATCAATGTTTTATTTAAGTTAAACTTCAAAAACGTACAACAGACACCATCTCATTGGCCTATTTAAATGAAACGCGTTATATTTCTATCTTCCTCACTCTTTACAGGACGATTCTTCATTTGATGTCAAGGTTCCTAAACCGGGAGGAACAGTGTTCATCAAGTCAAAGCCATGTCATCTCCCTCCAAACGCAAATATTCACCCTGACGGACACCAACACGTTCGGCGGTTCGTTGTAACACGTGACGAGGCATACGACTTTTCTTCAATGTTGTCAAGGCGACCAAAATCTGCACGTCCTACCCGTACCATCATTACCCCAACTTTCAGCAGCAGACGACCGAAAACTGCTACTGGCGGGAGGACATCTTATAGTCGAACGGGGTCCCTTGTACAGATGATTGCTTCGTAAATAGAACAAGAACAGTGTGTCACGGATAGGGCACATCGACTGTATCGGCCCACCGTTGATCATCGTGTACTGTCTGAATACTTCAGATAACGCTGGTTTTGCAATAACTCTGCATCACATAGACCCATTTTTATTGTACAAACCTAATTCTTGGGATTTAACTATGTAAAAGGAGAACAGTGATCAGTCGTGTTTAATACTGTAAAGGGAGACCAGTCGTGTTTAATAATGTAAAGGAAGACCAGTCGTGTTTAATACTGTAAAGGGCGATCAGTCCTATTCAATACTGTAAAGGAAGATCAGTCGTGTTTAATACTGTAAAGGGAGATCAGTCGTGTTAAATACTCTAAAGGGCGATCAGTCGTGTTTAATACTGTAAAGGGAGACCAGTATTGTTCAATACTGTAAAGGAAGACCAGTCGTGTTTAATACTGTAAAGGGCGACCAGTCGTGTTTAATACTGTAAAGGGAGACCAATCGTGTTTAATACTGTAAAGGAAGACCAGTCGTGTTTAATACTGTAAAGGGCGATCAGTCCTATTCAATACTGTAAAGGAGGATCAGTCGTGTTTAATACTGTAAAGGGAGATCATTCGTGTTAAATACTCTAAAGGGCGATCAGTCGTGTTTAATACTGTAAAGGGAGACCAGTCGTGTTTAATACTGTAAAGGGAGACCAGTCGTGTTTAATAACGTAAAGAGAGATAAGCCGTGTTTAATAATGTAAAGTGAGACCAGTCGTGTTTAATACTGTAAAGTGACACCAGTCGTGTTTAATAATGTAAAGGGAGATAAGTCGTGTTTAATAATGTAAAGGGAGACCAGTCGTGTTTAATACTGTAAAGGGAGACCAGTCGTAGTTAATAATGTAAAGGAAGACCAGTCGTGTTTAATATATAAAGGGAGACCAGTTGTGTTTAATACTGTAAAGGGAGACCAGTCGTGTTTGATACTGTAAAGGGAGACCAGTTGTGTTTAATACTGTAAAGTGACACCAGTCGTGTTTAATAATGTTAAGGGGATCAGTCGTGTTTAATACTGTAAAGGGAGACCAGTCGTGTTTAAAAGTGTAAAGGGACACCATTCGTGTTAAATACTGTAAAGGAAGATAAGTCGTGTTTAATACTGTAAAGGTACACCAGTCGTGTTTAATAATGTAAAGAGAGACCAGTCGTGTTTAATAGTGTAAAGGGACACCAGTCGTGTTTAATAATGTAAAGGGAGACCAGTCGTGTTTAATAATGTAAAGGGAGATAAGTCGTGTTTAATAATGTAAAGGGAGACCAGTTGTGTTTAATACTGTAAAGGGAGACCAGTCGTATTTAATAATGTAAAGGAAGACCAGTCGTGTTTAATAATGTAAAGGGAGACCAGTTGTGTTAAATACTGTTAAGGAAGATAAGTCGTGTTTAATACTGTAAAGGGACACCAGTCGTGTTAAATACTGTAAAGGAAGATAAGTCGTGTTTAATACTGTAAAGCGACACCAGTCGTGTTAAATACTGTAAAGTGACACAAGTCGTGTTTAATACTGTAAAGGGAGACCAGTCGTGTTTAATACTGTAAAGTGACACCAGTCGTGTTTAATACTGTAAAGGGAGATAAGTCGTGTTTAATAATGTTCTCGCTTTTGTTTATTCCACAATTGACTACTAAATTCTAAACATTATGTACTGCTTCGTGTTCTATTTTGAACCTATAATATAAAAATGTGCTGCAATTTTCTCTGATATCTTTCACAAATGATATTACGTATGGTGGCATATTTCTGCCATCGAGTTGTCGACTTACGACATAAATGTCATCTGACTGAATGGGATTTAATATCTCCGCAACAGCTTACTTCGAGTGACGACGGTGTCTACAGATGACGGGGCCACACAGCTTCCAATGCCATTTGACGACAATGTCTACAGATAATGGGGCCACACAACTTTCAAGGCCGTTTGACGACGGTGTCTACAGATGATGGGGCCACACAACTGCCAAGATCGTATGAAGACGGTGTCTACAGATGATGGGGCCACACAACTGCCAAGAACTTATGAAGACGGTGTCTACAGATGATGGGGACACACAGCTGCCAAGATCGTATGACGACGGTGTCTTCAGATGATGAGGCCCCACAGCTGCCAAGATCGTATGACGACGGTTTCTACAGATGCAGGGGATACACAACCGCCAAGACCGTATAAAGACGGTGTCTACAGATGATGGGGACACACTATCGCCAAGACTGTATGAGGACGGTGTCTACAGATGATGGGGACACACTATCGCCAAAACCATATGACAACGGTGTCTACAGATGATGGGGACACTCAACCGCCAAAACCATATGACAACGGTGTCTACAGACGACGGGGACACTCAACCGCCAAAACCATATGACAACGGTGTCTACAGACGATGGGGACACACAATCGCCAAGACCGTTTGAGGACGGTGTTTACAGATGAAGGGGACACACAACCGCCAAGACTGTATGAGGACGGTGTCTTCAGATGATGGGGACACACTATCGCCAAGACTGTATGAGGACGGTGTCTACAGATGATGGGGACACACTATCGCCAAGATCGTATGACGATGATGGGGACATACAACCGCCATGACCGTTTGGTGACGGTGTCTACAGATGACACTTTAGCAATAGCTTACGTCATATAAGGAAAGTGTGAACTCATACTGAGGTCACATCACCTTAGACCATATCAAAGTGATTTTTTACATGATGAGTGAAACACGGTAGATATAGAATTATAAAAATAAGTTCAAACAACAGTAAAAGTTATTCCGACACTTTTATAACTTTATTTTTCCGTGATTCTGATAAGCAGTTTTGGAAAGGATAAACATAAAAAGGGTCAGATTAGAATTATCCAAATGAATTCTATCAAAAGTGAATTATCTCAAGGTCGCATTTTTATAATCAGACCTACACTCATTCAGATATGTATTAATGGTATCTTCCTATGCAAGTATTAAATAATGCATTATGTATTGCAAGCGCACAAACGCGTGTAGACAGCTATCTTGTGATGACACAGTAATAGATGACAAGGCCCCAGTACTCACGTAAACATTCCCAATCATCAACAATAATCTACGTCTGTTATTTTATTGCATGATTGATGATTTGGAATGTTTACGTGAGTAATGGGGCATTGTCATCTATTACTGTGTTGTTGAACAAAGATATACATATCATTGGATCGGTCTATCATCATTCACATACCGCATCAAAGTATATACGTTTATGTGCACACCGGCATTTTACAACGACTACTGTGTACACGTGATGTGTATACCGGCATGATACAACGACTGCTGTGTACAAGTGATGTGTATACCGGCATGTTGCAACGACTGCCGTGAACACATGATGTGTATACCAGCATGTTACAACGACTGCTGGGTACACGTGATGTGTATACCGGCATGTTACAACGACTGCCGTGTAAACGTGATGTGTATACCGGGATGATACAACGACTTCCGTGTACAAGTGATGTGTATATCGGCAGGTTGCAACGACTGCCGTGTACACGTGATGTGTATACCAGCATGGTACAACGACTGCCGAATACACGTGATGTGTATACCAGCATGATACAACGACTGCCGTTTAGACGTGATGTGTATACCAGCATGATAAAACGACTGCCGTATACACGTGATGTATATACCGGCATGATAAAACGACTGCCGTGTTCACGTGATGTGTGTACCAGCATGTTACATCGACTACTGTGTACACGTGATGTCTATACCAGCATGTTACAACGACTGCCGTGTACACGTGATGGGTATACCAGCATGTTACAACGACTGCCGAATACACGCGATGTTTATACGAGCATGTTACAGGGACTGCCGTGTACACGTGATGTGTATACCAGCATGATACAACGACTGACGTGTAGACGTGATGTGTATACCAGCATGATAAAACTACTGCCGTGCTCCCGTGATGTGTGTACCAGCATGATACAACGACTGCCGTGTACACGTGATGTGTATACCGGGATGATACAACGACTTCCGTGTACAAGTGATGTGTATATCGGCAGGTTGCAACGACTGCCGTGTACACGTGATGTGTATACCAGCATGATACAACGACTGCCGTTTAGACGTGATGTGTATACCAGCATGATAAAACGACTGCCGTATACACGTGATGTATATACCGGCATGATAAAACGACTGCCGTGTTCACGTGATGTGTGTACCAGCATGTTACATCGACTACTGTGTACACGTGATGTCTATACCAGCATGTTACAACGCTTAGTGTGAACACGTGATGTGTATACCGGCATATTACAACGACTGCCGTATACTCGTGATGTTTATACCAGCATGTTACAACGACTGCCGTATACCCGTGATGCCTATACCAGCATGTTACAACGACTGCCGTGTACACGTGATGTGTGTACCAGCATGTTACATCGACTGCTGTGTACACGTGATGTGTATACCGGCATATTACAACGACTGCCGTATACTCGTGATGTTTATACCAGCATGTTACAACGACTGCCGTAGACACGTGGTGCCTATACCAGCATGTTACAACGACTGCCGTGTACACGTGATGAGTATACCGGCATGTTACAACGACTGCTGTGTACAAGGGATGTGTATATCGGCATGTTACAACGACTGCTGTGTACAAGTGATGTGTATATCGGCATGTTGCAACGACTGCCGTGTACACGGGATGTGTATACCGGCGTGTTACAACGACTGCCGTGTACACGTGATGTGTATACCGGCATGTCACAACGACTGCCGTGTACACGTGATGTGTATACCAGCATGTTACAACGACTGCCGAATACACGTGATGTGTATACCAGCATGATACAACGACTGCCGTGTAGACGTGATGTGTATACCAGCATGATAAAACGACTGCCGTATACACGTGATGTATATCAAGTTCAAGTTCAAGTTCAAGTTCTTTATTCACCAAAAGTCTTAAGACTTATAGGTACAAAGTAATCATGATATATTGTACATGTATATATGTTATAGGAGAGTGACTATAAGCATACAAGTGCAAACTAAACAAAGAACATAATACAAAAGCACAAAAATTATAAATACGTGTAGCTAATTAATCAATTTCGCCGCTTAGTGGCTAGATATAAATATTTACCTAGATTTGACAACTCTTTGACANACGGCATGTTACAACGACTGCCGAGTAAACGTGATGTGTATACCAGCATGATACAACGACTGCCGTGTATACGTGATGTGTATACCGGCATGTTACAACGACTGCTGGGTACACGTGATGTGTATACCAGCATGATAAAACGACTGCCGTGTTCACGTAATGTGTATACCAGCATGTTACAACAAATGCTGTGTACACGTGATGTGTATACCAGCATGTGACAACGACTACCGTGTACACGTGATGTGTATACCAGCATGTTACAACGACTGCCGAATACAAGTGATTAGTATACCGGCATGTTACAACGAATGCCGTGTACACGTGATGTGTATACCAGGAGGTTTGATCGGGTTGATGGAGGACTGTGGCTGGTTTGGTCGGGCTGACGGCAGGTTTGGTCGGATTGATGGAGGTCTACGGAAGGTTTGGTCGGGTTGGTGGAGGTCTACGATATGGGGAGACTTTGTCAGGTTGGTGAAGGTCCACGGCAGGGGCAGACTTGGTCGGGTTGATGGAGGTCTACAGCAAGGGCAGACTTGGTCGGGTTGATGAAAGACTACGACAGGGCAGACTTGATCGGGTTGATGGAGGTCTACGGCAGGGGCCGACTTGGTCGGGTTGATGGAGGACTATTGCAGGTTTGGTCTGGTTGATGGAGGACTATGACAGGGCCGACTTGGTCGGGTTGATGGAGGACTACGGCAGGTTTGATCGGATTGATGGAGGTCTACGCAGGGGCAGGTTTGGTCGGGTTGATGGAGGACTATTGCAGGTTTGGTCTGGTTGATGAAGGTCTACGGCAGGGGGAGACTTGGTTGGGTTGGTGGAGGTGTACGGAGGTTTGATCGGGTTGATGGATGTCTACGGCAGGGGCAGGTTCGGTCGGGTTGATGGAGGTCTACGGCAGGGACAGGTTTGGTCGGGTTGATGGAGGACTATTGCAGGTTTGGTCTGGTTGATGAAGGTCTACGGCAGGGGGAGACTTGGTCGGGTTTGTGGAGGTCTACGGAGGTTCGATCGGATTGATGAAGGTCTACGGCAGGGGGAGACTTGGTTGGGTTGGTGGAGGTCTACGGAGGTTTGATCGGGTTGATGGAGGTCTACAGCTTCAATATTTTTGTACTCTATAGCAAAGGGCCGGTTTCCAAAACGGCCCCTTCTCTGATTCAAATNATAACATTACTGGAAACAGGCCCTTTAAATCCTCAAGAAGTAAATAGATCCCATGTAACACACACAATTCACTAACTTTTACCTAAGACATGCCACTGTTAGCACATCGATTTTGAGAGGGACGTTTTTCATTTTGAATCACTGTTGACAAATTTTCTAAGACTATCACATTGCTCACAACAAATACTTTAAAGGTGATATTCCACAATGTTTCAAGTCGATAGCAGATGCGATCAATACATACTTTGGTTCCATGATATGGATGCCGTTTGTGGATATAGTAGATACTAACTAGGACATGTAAATTACGAGTAGTTAATGGTGACTTGATACCTGCTGTACAGTTGATTTTTGACTTGTTCTAGCAAGATCTATTGCAATAATATAAATTGTGAATGCGTAGCCGATTTAAGTATCATCCAATCAGGACGTGCACAATGTACAATGTAGCTCAATGAATTTAATTTCGTGAAGTCTGTTGATGATATAGAGCTCAGAGTAACTA
>NW_018408638.1:91607-92153 GCF_002113885.1 Mizuhopecten yessoensis
AGAAACTCATGACATGTTTCATGGAAAAAATGCAGCTCAAACACCTTTCTGCTGGAAAATGATTTTAAACAGATTAGCTTGATGAAGAGCAAACATGGAAAGTCATATTACATACCTGTAATCCTACATATCTCTATGTAAGTATTTGTACCCAAAAGTCCAACTGCTAATTGCACTCTTGACTACACACATGGATATTACCTACGGTTATTACAGTAATGGTGAGTAGTTTAACCTGGATGTTACCTATGGTTATTACAGTAATGGTGAGTAGTTTAACCTGAATGTTACCTATGGTTATTACAGTAATAGTGAGTAGTTTTACCTGGATGTTACCTATGGTTATTACAGTAATGGTGAGTAGTTTTACCTGGAAGTTATCTATGGTTATTACAGTAATGGTGAGTAGTTTACCTGAATCTTACCTATGGTTAGTACAGTAATGGTGAGTAGTTTTACATGGATGTTACCTATGGTTATTACAGTAATGGCGAGTAGTTTTACCTGGATGTTACCTATGGTTATTACAGTAATGGTGAGTAGTTT
>NW_018408638.1:97335-132986 GCF_002113885.1 Mizuhopecten yessoensis
GGGGGGGGGGGGGGGGGGGGGGGGGGGGGGGGTTGTACAGGGTTCAATGTCCTATCAACAGCTAAGGTCATTTAAGGATGTCGGGTGGGGGTGAATGCAAAGGGGAAAAGACAAAAAGCAAAATTGATCTGATCAGAGACATTGATGATGACGCACTTGTTAATATAATTTAACAAAAAAAGAAGGAAATAATTTTTACAATAAAAGCACAAAACATTATCAAACTCGAACAAGAAAATATATTATTAACATGTCACAAAAAAGCAACTTTGATTTTTATTTAATAGATTTGCCCACATAAAATGTCTTCTATTGAATACAAAGCTATAGACTACTGGCATAACTGATAACACATCAACATAATACATTTAAAAATATTTGACACCATGCATTAATACATCTTGGTAAAAACTGTCAGTTACATCGCTGTCAACTACTATTTAGTGTTTAACTGTCTATGAGACAGGCGTTTTATAATTCACATCTCTGCTTTCAACAGCTATGTGCATACACTCATGAATCTGCATTTATTTTTGCAATGTGAATTTTTGTCCCCAATTATCTAAAGCTAAGGGTTGATAACTATGAAATCCCATGTAACGAGGACTTACCATGTAGGTGTGATGAACGTTTACACACAGTGTTTGAGGAAGATTTATATTGCACTGTTTTAATTATATGAGATATCTACATATACTGCATACATGTATGACACACACGTGGAGACAACAACACCCTTGAATCTACGATGAAATTCTTGGTATATTCCATATTCTTCACCAGGTTAAATAAACTGCACTTTGTAACATAGTTTGACAGTTTTAAGAGTAAGTACTAAAAAATAAATAATATATATAATTATGTTGCTAAAGCAAATAAATATTGTAAGTGTAATGTAATTTTCTAAACATACAAATATATATATCAAGATTATTGAATTAGGTCAGGTAATAGAGCCAGCGTCAGGTAAAAGTCAGGTAATAGAGCCAGCGTCAGGTAATAGAGCCAGCATCAGTTAATAGAGCCAGCATCAGGTAATAGAGCCAGTGTCAGGTAATAGAGCCAGTGTCAGGTAACAGAGCCAGCATCAGGAAATAGAGCCAGCGTCAGGGAAAAGTCAGGTAATAGAGTCAGCATCAGGTAATGGAGCCAAAGTCGGGTAATAGAGTCAGTATCAGGTAATAGAGCAAGTGTCAGGTAATAGGGCCAGTGTCAGGTAACAGAGCCAGCATCAGGGAATAGAGCCAGCAGCAGGTAATAGAGCCAGAATCAGGTAATAGAGCCGGTGTCAGGTAATAGAGCTAGTGTCAGGTAATAGGGCCAGCGTCAGGTAAAAGACAGGTAATAGAGCCAGCAGCAGGTAATAGAGCCAGTGTCAGGTAACAGAGCCAGCATCAGGTAATAGAGCTAACGTCAGGTAATAGAGACAGAATCAGGTAATAGAGCCAGCATCAGGCAATAGAGTCAGTGTCAGGTAATAGAGCCAGCGTCAGGTAATAGAGTCAGTGTCAGGTAATAGAGCCAGCGTCAGGTAATAGAGCCAGCATCAGTTAATAGAGCCAGCATCAGGTAATAGAGCCAGTGTCAGGTAATAGAGTCAGCATCAGGTAATAGAGCCAGCATCAGGTAATAGAGCCAGCGTCAGGTAATAGAGCCAGTGTCAGGTAATAGATCCAGTGTCAGGTAATAGAGCCAGTGTCAGGTAATAGAGCCAGTGTCAGGTAATAGTCAGTGTCAGGTAATAGAGCCAGCATCAGGCAATAGAGCCAGCGTCAGGTAATAGAGCCAGCAGCAGGTAATAGAGCCAGTGTCAGGTAATAGAGCCAGTGTCAGGCAATAGAGCCAGTGTCAGGTAATGGAGCCAAAGTCAGGTAATAGAGTCAGTGTCAGGTAATAGAGCCAGTGTCAGGTAATAGAGCTAACATCAGGTAATAGAGTCAGTGTCAGGTAATAGAGCCAGTGTAAGGTAATAGAGCCAGTGTCATGTAATAGAGCCAGCCAGGTAATAGAGCCAGTGTCAGGCAATAGAGCCAGTGTCAGGTAATAGAGCAAGTGTCAGGTAATAGAGCCAGCATCAGGTAATAGAGCTAATGTCAGGTAATAGAGCTAATGTCAGGTAATAGAGCCAGTGTCAGGTAATAGAGCCAGTGTCAGTTAATAGAGCTAACATCAGGTAATAGAGTCAGTGTCAGGTAATAGAGCTAATGTCAGGTAACAGAACCAGTGTCAGGTAATAGAGCTAATGTCAGGTAATAGAGCTAATGTCAGGTAATAGATCCAGTGTCAGGTAATAGAGCCAGTGTCAGGTAATAGATCCAGTGTCAGGCAATAGAGCCAGCATCAGGTAATAGAGCCAGTGTCAGGGAATAGAGCCAGTGTTAGGTAATAGAGCCAGTGTCAGGGAATAGAGCCAGTGTTAGGTAATAGAGCCAGTGTTAGTTAATAGAGCCAGTGTCAGGTAATAGAGCCAGTGTTAGGGAATAGTGCCAGTGTTAGGTAATAGAGCCAGTGTCGGGTAATAGAGCCAGTGTCAGGTAATAGAGCCAGTGTCAAGCAATAGAGCCAGCATCAGGTAATAGAGCCAGTGTCAGGTAATAGAGCCAGTGTTAGGTAATAGAGCCAGTGTTAGGTAATAGAGCCAGTGTCAGGTAATAGAGCCAGTGTCAGGCAATAGAGCCAGCATCAGGTAATAGAGCCAGTGTCAGGTAATAAAGCCAGTGTCAGGTAATAGAGCCAGTGTTAGGTAATAGCGCCAGTGTCAGGCATGTATTTGTATGGCATCTGTCATGAAAGTGAACAAGTAACTCATAAGCATTATGCGTATAAAAATGTACAAATACAGAAAGTCATTGTATCAAGCCAAGCTAGACACAAAGAAATATAAAAACATTGGTGGGTGGGGTATATAGGTTAAAAAGTCAGCAAAATGGGATACAGTTGACGGGCAATTATAGCGTAATCGGTTAAAATTCTCTGAAAAGCTAAGTACATTTTATGAAAGTGAAGATTTTGATTTGAACTAAATCACAAAATAGCAATATCACAGTAGTGTAAATCATTGAGGTCAAATGTATTACAATGAATACCAAATACAGCGATTTCCCTGGAGTGTGGAATGTGTCGTACATCATACGGCCAATATCACACGCACAGATGACAAAATCAAGGATGAATGGTAATGGAAAAACAACCCTGAAGATTAAAAAATGGTCCAAAATGTTTCATAAGCGTATTTAGTATGCACACACAATCTTTGTAATTGTTGAATATGCATGTATGTTCAATAAATGATACAATGTAGTATAAATGTACATCCATATAACGGTATATGTACGTTAAAAAGGACCCCCTGTGGTTGAAGTGACTATTAAGATTTGTCTTCTCTGAAGATACAATAACACCCAATCTTGCCATTGTTAACTTGATATACCTGCTTTCCTTAATCACAGGTATAAGTACGTATATGTGACCTGTGTTGATGTATATATGTATTCAACAAACATATCGCCCAAATACATAAACTGAAAGGAAAAGATGTAAAACAAGAGGCCCCATAGGCCTGGATATAGCTCACCAAATTATTATCCATGTATTTTCAATCAATAACTAGTTTACTTCATGACAATATGACCAAGATGTAAAACAGGAGGCCCCATGGGCCTGGAAAGCTCAACTGATTTTTATCCATGTATTTTTAAACANTAGTTAGTTTAAGTAACAGAGAGCAGCCCCTAAGAATGCCAAAAGATAACTAATATAACCTGAACAAGTTACTTTAAATTTAGACTCAATAAATTTTTGAACTTTAATTCTTTGTTTTGTTGTGTATAAACTATGAATGTGCACAGTCCATTTATTCCAAATAGACAAGCAACACGCCTAGTATCATTACTCTAAATGCACATTGTGGTTCTTTAGCAGCAGTTATTTAACATACATTTTTCATGCTTTTGACCCCAGTGACCTTGAATGTTTTTCAAGATCATCTATTTGAACAAAGTCAATAGCATTTCATTCCAGGAAACTCAATGCCAAATATCATACTGTAGGACTTATGCTTTTCCAGATGATGGCTAAGTTGACAATGGAAGGACACACAAATGGCTCAACATTGTTATGCTCACCATAATGTTTTGCAGGGTGAGCTAAAAATGTATATGATTTACCATTTACATACAATTGTAGTTCTTTTCTGTAACTTTTAATTAGAAATGTGTACAGTCTCCTTCCTTAAACACAGCTCCTATGTTATATAGCAGCACTTGTCACACCCAGCACCAGGTTTTCTTGATAAAAAGATCCTACTTGTGCAGAGTAAAAGCCACCTCCTTTTGTAACAGTTACCCTTCTTGTGTCAAGTAATATCCATCAACAGCTGTAACAGTTACTCTACTTGTGTTGTTCAACAGTATCAAACATGATTCTAGAACTGGAATCTAGCACATGATGCGATTAGAAGTGGTATTAAGTGAAATAGATCACATGTGGAATCTAAAGGATCAGTTATCCCAATCTTGCATTGTTGTGCTTATTCTCGGTATCCTTCAAGTTGCTTTGGAAACTTCAAGTATTCTTGTTGTTGCTCCAGGTACCTTTGTTATTTTGGTAGCTGCAACCATCCTTATTGCCATGGTTACCCTGTAACATCGTCTACTTCCTATATCACACAAGTCCAAAGCCCTGAGAGCCTTCATTGATGGCTATCAATAAAGATCGGTGGAAATTGTCTATGGAGTCATAGTCCGGCAGACACAGAAGGTTGAAACTACAATGTGAAATATATATATATATTTTTACCGAAGCATAACTTCTGATTAGACCATCACTTCAACAGGAATAGTATACTTACAAAATATTTATATGTATTCACTTCAATGCTATTTTGGTCTGTGACAAAATGACTGAAAACATGCACTACTAAGTTCAATATTAATGCACATCTATTGAAAAAGTGTCTAATGAAAAATATTCATGCAACATACAATAAACCTTGTCTTTACTGACCACATCTCCTGACAGACCTTTTTTTACATACTCAGGAGAGTATATACTTTGTGACAAACCAATCCCACCTTATGGGACCAGTTTTATTAGCTGTAAGGGTGAAAGAATGCTAAGGAATTTCTATAGTGTTATTTGTGCTGTACATTGACATCTTTTGTCTGTGTTTATTAGATACAACAGTTACCACTTACCAGGTGTGTGCTGTCGGTAAGGTGTTGTAGGTGGGTGAGAATGATATTTGAAATTTCGGATTGAGCTCTGCGAAGCCTTGAGGAGGAAGCTGAGAACAACCTGTGGTGAACTGTAGCAGGCGGGCCATCTGTTCCTCTGTGAAGCTGGCAATTACTGTCCAGAACCAGTCCAGGACCTAAACACCACAAATTCATATCTTACCATTTTATAACACCCAATTAATCAGGTTTCCTTGATTTCCGTAACTCTTTATGACAAGCAATACCATCTGTATGTAAAGGAACCTATTATCATATTTATCAAAGTTATTTCAAACAAGGAATCACAAGTGATACAAATCCCCTTGCATTCACTGTCACATATTGTGATATATACAAGAGGAAATGAAGTCGCAAGAGCGATGAAGTTTTTTTCTAAAAATAGTAACAGTGACCTTGACCTTCAATGTAGAAACCGGAAATGCGAACTTGTTCAAAGCATTGTCATACCAAACACTTGTATGAAGTTTCATGAAATTCTGTTGAGGAATGAAGTCGCTAGATCTAGAGCGATGACAAAGAGTGTAAGGTTTACAATCTTATGTTCATTTAACAATGCTTGTCTAACATTACAGTTCCCGACCATTTAAAAATAATAAAACATATTAGAAGGCCTGGTACATCAATTACACAGGGTACATGATTAGTGTTTTCATTAATAAACAGTATTTTGATAGTTGTTTTATTTTGTTTTTATGATTAGTAAGTTGGTGTTCACTTAGACAATATGAAGACATTAGAATTATAAGGTAAAATAAGTAAACATGATACATGCCTTGTGTTTTCATTAATTAACAGCATTTCGATAAAATTGATGTGTAGAAAACTCTCAGCGGAATGCTGCCTTACCTTAAAGAAATGGTAGGAGGAGCCCTCTATCACAGCGTGAGCTTTGAAGTCTGTTATACTGTAGTTACCTGTACCACACATCAGCAGCTGTAACACCAAAGTAACAGTAACATACAAACATCACTAACAGTGACATTAACAGTGACAATGACAGTAACATACATCACTAACAATAACAGTGACATACATCACTAACAGTAACAGTGACATACAACACTAACAGTAACAGTGACATACATCACTAACAGTAACAGTAACAGTGACAATGACAGTAACATACATCACTAACAATAACAGTGACATACATCACTAACAGTAACAGTTACATACATCACTAACAGTGACAGTGACATACATCACTAACAGTAACAGTGACAGTGACATACATCACTAACAGTAACAGTAACAGTGACATACATCACTAACAGTAACAGTTACATACATCACTAACAGTGACAGTGACATACATCACTAACAGTAACAGTAACATACAAACATCACTAACAGTAACAGTAACAGTGACAATGACAGTAACATACATCACTAACAGTAACAGTGACATACATCACTAACAGTAACAGTGACAGTAACATACGTCACTAACAGTAACAGTAACATACATCACTAACAGTAACAGTGACATATATCACTAACAGTAACAGTGCCATACATCACTTACAGTGACAGTAACATACATCACTAACAGTGACAGTAACAGTGACATACATCACTAACAGTAACAGTTACATACATCACTAACAGTAACAGTGCCATACATCACTTACAGTAACAGTGACATACATCACTAACAGTAACAGTGACAGTAACATACATCACTAACAGTGACAGTGACATACATCACAGTAACATTATTTGATTCATCCCATATGCACCAACAGAACTACAACCTGATTACAGATAGGTTATCATGTATAAAGACATAACTACAACCTAATTACAGATAGGTTATCATGTATAAAGATAGAACTACAACTTGATTACAGATAGGTTATCATGTATAAAGACATTACTACAACCTGGTTACTGATATGTTATCATGTATAAAGACAGAACTACAACCTGATTACAGATAGGTTATTATGTATAAAGACAGAACTATGACCTGATTACAGATATGTTATCATGTATAAAGTACTTGGGGACTGGTTCATACTTTGTCACAGTCTACTTGTATCATCTAAATAAATCTCATTATTCTGAAATGTTTGTAGAAGCCCATATATCTAGTAAACTGCATTTGTATTGATGTAAAGATATTTATATTGTCATGACTTACCTCTAACTCATTCTCATCAAATATACTGAGGAGTGTGTCAGGAATAAGTACGTTGAGGCCCTTGAGGAAATGGTCTACCTCTTCCTTGACACTGCTGGTAAGTTTATACTGGGCAAGGCAGTTCAGGTAGTGCTGCTTGTTTTCATTGGTAACAGGTTTACTGCTGCCACTGGGAACCAAATCAACCAACTGTCACAAAAAAAAATAACATCTGTAAATTTACTGCTGCAACCAGAAACCAACCCAACCACATGTCACAGGAATAGCACCAATTAATCTCCTTGATCAGTGACTAACTGTAACTGTCAGTCAATCTGAGGACTTCTTCACTTTAACTGTCAATCAATCTCAGGACTTACTTGCTGTAGCTGTTGGTCAGTCTAAGGACTTACCCGCTGAAGCTGTCGGTCAGTCCAAGGATTTATTCACTGTAACTGTTGGTCAAATTCAGGAGTTACCCACTGTAGCTGGTTGTCAGTCTAAGGACTTACCCGCTGTAGCTGTTGGTTAGTCTGAGGATTTATTCACTGTAACTGTTGGTCAGTCTGGGGACTTACTCACTGTAACTGTTGGTCAGTCTAAGAACTTACCCGCTGTAACTGTTGGTAAGTCTCAGGACTTAACTTACCTGCTGTAGCTGGTGGTCAGTCTAAGGACTTACTCACTGTAACTGTTGGTCAGACTTAGAACTTACCCGCTGCAGCTGTCCGTCGAGGTACTCTTCCTCTGAGAATGTCAACTCCATGTCATCAATATCATTGTCTTCTATAAACCGAACCTTTGTTTTAAATAACTCAGGATCATCTGTTTCAAAGTACTAAAACAATAATAAAGAGAGTTACTATCTGTTACATGCATGGTAACCTCAGTAAGACATGTAACATACAGACGATAAATTAGTTTTCTGTGTTAAACCTGTTACTGTGCTACACCTGTTACTGTGCTACACCTGTTGCTGTGCTTAACATGTTACTGCCCTACACCTGTAGCTGTACTACACTTGTTACTGTGCTACAAGCTGTTGCTGTGCTACACCTGTTTCTGTGGTACATCTGTTACTGTACTAAACCTGTTACTGTACTACACTTGTTACTGTGCTACAACCTGTTGCTGTGCTACACCTGTGTCTGTGGTACACCTGTTACTGTGCTACACCTGTTACTGTTCTATTCCTGTTGCTGTGCTACACCTGTTTCTGTGGTACATCTGTTACTGCGCTACACCTGCTACTGTGCTACACCTGTAGCTGTGCTACACCTGTTACTTTGCTTCACTTGTTACTGTGCTACACCTGTTACTTTGCTATACCTGTTACTGTGCTTCACTTGTTACTGTGCTACAACCTGTTACTGTGCTACACCTGTTACTGTGTTTCACCTGTTACTGTGCTACACCTGTTACTGTTCTATTCCTGTTGCTGTGCTACACCTGTTTCTGTGGTACATCTGTTACTGCGCTACACCTGTTTCTGTGGTACATCTGTTACTGCGCTACACCTGCTACTGTGCTACAACCTGTTACTGTGCTACACCTGTTACTTTGCTATACCTGTCACTGTGCTACACCTGTCACTGTTACACCTGTTTCTGTGTTATACCTGTTACTCTTTTACACCTGTTACTGTGCTACATTTGTAACTGTGCTACATCTGTTACTGAGCTACACCTGTTACTGTGCGACACCTGTTTCTGTGCTACACCTGTTTCTGTGCTATGCCTGTTACTCTTCTACATCTGTTTCTGTGCTAAACCTGTTTCTGTGCTACACCTGTAACTGTGCTACACCTGTTACTGTGCTACACCTGTTTCTGTGCTACACCTGTTACTGTGCTACACCTGTTACTGTGCTACACCTGTTACTCTAGTGCTACACCTGTTTCTGTGCTACATCTGTTACTGAGCTACACCTGTTTCTGTGCTACAACTGTTACTGTGCTACACTTGTTACTGTGCTACACCTGATCCTGTGCTACACTTGTTACTGTGCTATATCTGTTACTGCGCTACACTTGTTACTGTGCTACATCTGTCACTGTGCTACATCTGTTACTGAGCTTCACCTGTTTCTTTGCTACACCTGTAACTGTGCTACACCTGTTACTGTGCCCTGACCATCTGCACATCATAGCAAGTATACCGCGAGTATGTTGATGCCATTGGTTGTGGGGTGTTACACTTAAAATATTTTTTATTTTTTATTTTATAATAATTAAAAACAAGTCAACTGTTATCCATTACTGAGTATTCTTGTTGGCCTAAGTGGAACTATACAGAGATGTTAATTTTGTAGGAAACTGAAGTACCCAGAAAAAATCCATCGTCAGGCAGGTGACCCAACATTTTTTCGCATCTGATTGGGGAATCAAACCCTTGCTGTCTTGATGAAAGGCGAGCAAGTCTTTATTTGATAAAAAAGCAATAGAAATACATCTGGAAAAGTAAAATTGTCATATAATTTTGATATGCCCCAACTCATCATTGTCTGCTTAATAAAATCATGTGACTGACATGTGGTCTGGTTCATCCAGCTATTCTACAGGCAATGTAATGTATCGTGTCTTTATATGATTTTTCTGTGAATTTCCTTCTATAAGCATTTTGTTATGATTAAAATATGTCACAGATACATCTATTAAAAATATTTGTAAAACACTTTCTTCTGAGGTTTCCTTTTATTGGACCATAGCAGTATCACAGTATATCCAATGTGTGTTAGAAACAGATGGCCACAGAAACTGGTAATGTAAAGGTATCGTTCAACAATGAAGACTTATCAGTTGAAGTTGAAGGCTAAACATTGTTGATAAACAATTTACAGTATACTGTTGTTAAATCATGGTCTAATGATTTTTTTTAGCAAATTCCACCTTATGGGCTCAAAATCTGGTCCCTGGATACTACATATCATAAAGGGTCTCGCTTAAAGCATTGCAATATCTAGAGTTTAAAACATTTATGTGAAATCAAGAGTGATAAATATAATAAATTCCTCTTCAAATGAGACTGCTGATCAAAAACGTTTTTTTAAATAGAACTCCAATACATGTTTGACCAGTCACCTGACACCACTGACCTTGTAATTGACCTGTAGGCCTATGAGTTGGGCGAGGAATGACCGTGATAATCTGGCCTTGACAAGCTGTCTGTAGGCACTACCCAGGGCTGAGTCATATAAACACTTGCCCACCACTTTCCCAGCAAACTCATAGTACTTTAGCTTCAGTTCCTGTTTCCTCCGACTTGAAGGTGTTGGATGGACCTAAGGGAGATAATCCAAAGTCTACAGTGCCCAACAGTGTCGACATTAACAATGTACAGTGTGGTCACACACGACAGAGAATAACATTTACACTTACTTGTTTCTACAAAAAAATATCTTCAAGATTTACAGAAAGATTACAAAGAACAGCGATAATGGCAATAATCTCTGTATGTAATTTATCACAATAAATACCTAGTTTTGGAAAGATTTTTTGATATGTACACTGTCACCTTCATCAGACAAATGACCAGTGAAGCGTATGAACAAATACAACTGAAACCACTTCCAAACTGACAATAATGGATTGATTTTCAAACCATTTTGGTACAATATGTTTTGAGCATATTAAATTGTGTACATGTAACATTAAATCTATACAAAATTAACTAACTTTATTGTTATCTTGCTTATGAGCCCAATAAAGTATTAGGCAATGAAATTGTATAGCGGTAGGTTAGTTATAAAGAATTTTACTGACCAGGCCTTGGGAGTCTTCTGTAAACCTTGTGTACATTCCTGATCTGGACGGGTCAAACAATTCGGTACACAACATCTCAAACCACTCCCTCCGAAGTCCACCCCAGTCTAAACCTACAGGTACAAACATAACATGTATACAACATCTCAAACCCCTCCCTCACCAGTCTACCCCAATCTTACCCTACAGGTACAAACATAACATGTATACAACATCTCAAACCACTCCTTCCTCAGTCTACCCCAGTCCAACCCTACAGGTACAAACACAACATGTATACAACATCTCAAACCCCTCCCTCCCCAGTCTACCCCAGTCCAACCCTACAGGTACAAACACAACATGTACACAACATCTCAAACCCCTCCCTCCCCAGTCTACCCCAGTCCAACCCTACAGGTACAAACACAACATGTACACAACATCTCAAACCCCTCCCTCCCCAGTCTACCCCAGTCCAACCCTACAGGTACAAACACAACATGTACACAACATCTCAAACCCCTCCCTCCCCAGTCTACCCCAGTCCAACCCTACAGGTACAAACACAACATGTACACAACATCTCAAACCCCTCCCTCCCCAGTCTACCCCAGTCCAACCCTACAGGTACAAACACAACATGTACACAACATCTCAAACCCCTCCCTCCCCAGTCTACCCCAGTCCAACCCTACAGGTACAAACACAACATGTACACAACATCTCAAACCCCTCCCTCCCCAGTCTACCCCAGTCCAACCCTACAGGTACAAACACAACATGTACACAACATCTCAAACCCCTCCCTCCCCAGTCTACCCCAGTCCAACCCTACAGGTACAAACACAACATGTACACAACATCTCAAACCCCTCCCTCCCCAGTCTACCCCAGTCCAACCCTACAGGTACAAACACAACATGTACACAACATCTCAAACCCCTCCCTCCCCAGTCTACCCCAGTCCAACCCTACAGGTACAAACACAACATGTACACAACATCTCAAACCCCTCCCTCCCCAGTCTACCCCAGTCCAACCCTACAGGTACAAACACAACATGTACACAACATCTCAAACCCCTCTCTCCCTAGTCTACCCCAGTCCAACCCTACAGGTACAAACACAACATGTACACAACATCTCAAACCCCTCCCTCCCCAGTCCAACCCAGTCCAACCCTACAGGTACAAGCACAACAAGTCTTCATCATATTTACAAAGATTGCCCTTTACATTCTTTGATCTTTATTTTCTTAACTGGTACTTTTACTCAGTTCCATGTTGGAAATCCTAAAGTAAATCTGGTACATTAACTGACACCTTGTAATGTAATATGTTATTTGCCACATTATTTTGTAAATCTTACATAATTGAAGTATGGATGAATTCTCATTAGGGCCAGGGGTATTTTTAACAATGTGATCTATGGGAATATACATATCAAATACCTTGTAGTGATAACACCATTAAACTCTCAACATTCAAGATGGCTGTCTGGTAGCCATCATGTTCTTACGATCGGTCCCTTAACTTGATATGCATAAGTAGGGACCAATGGGAAACTTCATGCAAAACTTGAGAAAGATCCCTCCAGTACTTTCTGAGAAATAGTGCTAAAATCTTTAACTCTCAAAATCCAAGATGACTGCCTTTTGGCCATCATGTTTTCCCGTTTGTCCAGTACTTCTGAGAAATAGCGCTAACAATAAATGTTTAAAGATGGATGGATTGACACACCACAGACAACGGGCAAAGAGCAAAAAACAGCAGGTGTTTATGATATGTGTATTAATGTAATATATATTGCACAATGACCATGTTAACTGAGATCAACATAACACTGCTGTTAATGTTTACTATACTGAGATCAACATAACACTGCTGTTAACGTTTACTATACTGTGATCAACATAACACTGCTGTTAACATTAACTATACTGATATCAACATAACACTGCTGTTAACGTTTATACTGAGATCAACATAACACTGCTGTTAACGTTTACTATACTGAGATCAACATAACACTGCTGTTAATGTTTACTATACTGAGATCAACATAACAATGCTGTTAACGTTTATACTGAGATCAACATAACACTGCTGTTAACGTTTACTATACTGAGATCAAGATAACACCGCTGTTAACGTTTACTATACTGTGATCCATATAACACTGCTGTTAACGTTTACTATACTGAGATCAACATAACACTGCTATTAACGTTTACTATACTGTGATCAACATAACACTGCTGTTAACATTAACTATACTGATATCAACATAACACTGCTGTTAACGTTTACTATACTGAGATCAACATAAAACTGCTTTTAACGTTTACAAGGTTTGCTTTCATATCAATTGCTTACCTGGCTCACCAACAAAAACAATATTAAAAGTCTTGTACCAGTCAGATGTGTCAAAGTTTTTTGTTGCTTTGAAGGACTGAAAATAGAAAATTGTAAAATTACAAATTACATCTAAATATATAGTCAATAAATCTGATTACTAGTACTAACTCTCAGATCAATTATGTCATTAGAAATGATCTATACTACATTATAAAATTATGTGACCTTTCTACATTTGTTGTTAAACTTATATCTAAACAGGAAGTTGATCTCTCGATCTGCTTCCCTTAAACAGGAAGTTGATCTCTGATTCTACTTCCTCTAAACAGGAAGTTGATCTCTCAATTTACTTCCGCTGAACAGGAAGCTGATCTCTCAATTTACTTCCGCTGAACAGGAAATTTATCTCTCAATCTACTTCCCTTAAACAGGAAGCTGACCTCTCACTCTTCTTCCCCTGAACAGTAAGTTGATCTCTCAATCTACATCCCCTGAACAGGAAGCTGATCTCTCAACCTTTTCCCCATGAACAGGAAGTTGATCTTTCAATCTACTTCCCCTAAGCAGGAAGCTGATCTTCAATCTACTTCCCTTAAACAGGAAGTTGATCTCCTTATCTTCTTCCTTTAAAAAGGAACTTTATCTCTCAATCTACTTCCCTTAAACAGGAAGCTGATCTCTCACTCTTCTTCCCCTGAACAGGAAGTTGATCTCTCAATCTACATCCTCTGAACAGGAAGCTGATCTCTCAATCTATTTCCCCTGAACAGGAAGTTGATCTCTCAATCTACTTCCCCTAAGAAGGAAGTTGATCTTCAATCTACTTCCCTTAAACAGTAAGTTGATCTCTAAATGTTCTTCCTCTAAACAGGACGTTGATCTCTCAATCAACTTTCTTTTACAGGAAGATGATCCCTAAATCTTCTTTCTCTAAACAGGAAGGTGATCTCTCAATCTACTTCCCTTCAACAGGAAGTTGATCCCTAAATCTTCTTTCTCTAAACAGGAAGGTGATCTCTCAATCTACTTCCCTTAAACAGGAAGTTGATCTCTCAATTTTCTTCCTCTAAACAGGAAGTTGATCTCTTACTCTACTTTCACTAAAAGGAAGTTGATGTCTTGGTCCACTTAACAGGAGGTTACTCCCTTTCTATACTATCAGTATACAGGATGTTGGCTTTCCTCTCTCTCTACTCCAACTATATATGAAGTGGATTTTACAGTCTTCTGACACTATACATGAAGTGTATTTCTCAGTCTCCATACACTATACATTAAGTGGATTTTACAGTCTCCTTACACTATACATGAAGTGGATTTTACAGTCTCTCTACACTATACATGAAGTGGATTTTACAGTCTCTCTACACTATACATGAAATCGATTTTACAGTCTCCATACACTATACATGAAGTGTATTTCTCAGTCTCCATACACTATACATTAAGTGGATTTTACAGTCTTCTTACACTATACATGAAGTGAATTTCTCAGTCTCCTTACACTATACATTAAGTGGATTTTACAGTCTCCTTACGCTATACATGAAGTGGATTTTACAGTCTCTCTACACTATACATGAAGTTGATTTTACAGTCTCTCTACACTATACATGAATTGGATTTTACAGTCTCTCTACACTATACATGAAGTCGATTTTACAGTCTCTCTACACTATACATGAAGTCGATTTTACAGTCTCTCTACACTATACATGAATTGGATTTTACAGTCTCTCTACACTATACATGAAGTTGATTTTACAGTCTCTCTACACTATACATGAAGTGAATTTCTCAGTCTCCTTACACTATACATGAAGTCGACTTCTCAACCTAATTACACTACATACACTAAACAGGATATTTTTTCATCGTTCTTACCATAAATAGAAAATTGACCAATTACTCTTCCCCTGCTATAATAGAAGTAGATTTGTTACTTTAGTTCTGTGATGTATGAAGTTGAGCTCCATTCTGTACTTACACTATATAGGAAGTTTGAACGATCTATTTTTAGAGTGACATTTCCTCTTTTCTGTAGTTTCCTCACTTCTTGGACAAAGTATGTGTGTTTATCTTGGAATGTTTCAGAACCACCTACAGAAATGAAAATATCAAAAACAGGTTAAGGACCACAGGTTTTATAAATGTTCTCTATGTTATTCAGGCTTTCATGGCTTACTTTTACACTAAAGTAATCATTTTAAACAGACTCGATAAACACTGGATTGGTCAGGTCATATACTTACAGAGCTAACACACTTTGTTTAACAGTCGTGTGATGTCCATTACTAACCTATGTATATATATGTGAAAAATATATGAGTCTGATGCAGAAGAATATACAGTATTTTAGTGTTTTACTGTATCAAAAAATAAATTAAACTGAACTGAATAAGTGGCTTATCAACAAATAGTGTTCCAATACTTGACGACCACTCTGAATGAGGGCGAGTCCAAAGCCTCATCATATACGTGATGTAGCTGTGAATTCTCCACAAACATTTAAGGAGCACTTGATAAAAGGTAAAGCAAGGATCTGTTCCACATAATTTGCAACAAGGGCATGGTATTATACAAATGTAGTGACATATACCTATGAATTCAAAGCACAGGAAGTTACAACATAAATATGTCCATCACCTATATTTCTGAGTAAGAAGTTGGTGAATGTAGCGGCTATAACACTCCGTTCCTTGGCAGCCAGGACAAGAGGAGGCTGACAGCAGTCGTAGATCGTCATCACAGGTAGGTCATATCTAGCATTGTGTCCACTAAAGTAAAACTAAAAACAAACAGCTTTCTTAATCACCAAGTAACACAATATTGATATCCCAAAACTTTCTTGATTAGCAAATAAAACAATAATGTCAGTCCAAAACATTCGTAATAAGTAAGTAACACAATATTGATATCCCAAAACTTTCGTTATTAGCAAATAAAACAATAATGTCATCCCAAAACTTTCGTAATTAGCAAGTAACATAATATTTTTTTCTAAAACATTATCACAACTACTGTGGAAGAAAGCAACAGAACCAATTATTTGTAATTTGGTTATTTTTGATATAAAGTATACCCATCAGTTGTTCAGAAACAAGCGTTAGAGTATATCTGTGACATCGTATCTCTGGCTTACCTTTGTTGATGGACAAACTCGCCAGGTAAATAATTTCTTGCCAATTATTTTCAGGTAGTACTCTTTTAACGTTAGTTGCTGTAAAAACAATAACTAAGCGTTAGATATGAGATGACATTCAGAAATGGGCCAGATAAATATATACACTGTATAACTTATGAAATCAGGACATGGGACAGATTGATTTAACACTTATGATATCTGAACACAGACAAGAAAAAAACATTATTTATGAGAGCAAAAAGAAACAAGACATAAGGCCAAAATGTGATTAAACACTCTCCTATAGCTATATATGTCTACCTCAAACATCCTGTTGATGGCTTTTTGGTGAGATATATCAAGATATATCTCTTGACTTTTTTTTCTAGAAAACTTTATTTGTTTTAGAAGATTTCTATACCTTAGGAAAGATGTATTTTTCATTTTTCAAGGGAAATCAAATGTTTGCCTTCTAGTGGATTGAAAAATATTTACCAGTAAATGTTTGACCCTGTGAGACAATTTAGTAGAGCATTTGACTTTGTGAGATGCATTTCACTTTATGTTTCGCTTTCTGAGCTTATTATTTGTTTGATTGTATTTAGATATGATTGAATTTGTGAGAAATGATCACTTTGTGAGTTATGTATAGTGTCTTTTATTGTGATATAAATAGACTGTTTGACATTGTGATATAAATAGACTGGCTGACAATGTGTTATAAATAGACTGGCTGACAATGTGATATAAATAGACTGTTTGACAATGTAACATAAATAGACAGGCTGACAATGTGATATAAATAGACTGGTTGACAATGTGATATAAATAGACTAGCTGATTAACATTGTGATATAAATAGACTGATTGACAATGTGATATAAATAGACTAGCTGATTAAAAATTGTGATATAAATAGACTGTTTGACAATGTGATATAAATAGACTAACTGATTAAAAATTTGTGATATAAATAGTCTGGTTGACAATGTGATATAAATAGACTGGTTGACAATGTGATATGAATAGACTGATTGACAATGTGATATAAATAGACTAGCTGATTAACATTGTGATATAAATAGACTGTTTGACAATGTGATCTAAATAGACTAACTGATTAACATTGTGATATAAATAGACTTATTGACAATGTGATATAAATAGACTAACTGATTAAGATTGTGATATAAATAGACTGTTTGACAATTTGTTATAAATAGACCAACTGATTAACATTGTGATATAAATAGACTGGCTGACCATGTGTTATCAATAGACTGGCTGACAATGTGATATAAATAGCCTAGCTGATTAACATTGTGATATAAATAGATTGTTTGACAATGTAACATAAATAGACTAGCTGATTAACATTGTGATATAAATAGACTGGCTGACAATGTGATATAAATAGACTAGCTGATTAACATTGTGATATAAATAGACTAACTGATTAACATTGTGATATAAATAGACTGTTTGACAATGTGATATAAATAGACTAGCTGATTAACATTGTGATAAAAATAGACTGGTAGACTATGTGATGTATGCAGAAAGTCTGAGGTAGGAATACAGACATTTTACCTTATCGATAGGAAGACTGTTTACCTTGGGAGATATGTAGACATACACTTTCTTTGCCTTTTCTTCAGAGGAAGGGCTGCCCTGGAGAAGTCGTGCCTCGTACCAGATGCTGTGGGTCTTGCGTGCCATGTTCTTGTTGACACAGGCCATATCCTCATCTATAGCACAATACTAATGTAACAATGGAAGCTAACCCACACACAACTACTGTAATCACAGCGGCAAGGTTTTTCATTAGCTTTTATTCTCGCACCATGCTTTTAACCTTCTCAGCGACGGCTTCCTATCAGAAATTCATTCATTTTATCTGCAATGACCTTGAATTTAAATTGGTTGTGTTAAGTTTAATGTTGCATTGTCCGTGAATCCTTCAAGTTACCATTGATGACATTTTCCTGGTTAAGGCAGTAATACAGCCAACAGCAATTCTAAGGTAGATTTCATGTTAACATACAAATAAAGTATGAAGGAGTTCATATAGATATACCCCATCCCCAAACACCTCCCCAATGTGGTCAAGTGTGACCTTTGACCTTTAACATTGATCAATGACCACAAAAATCAAATTTAAACACGGGGTAGGTGTAAATATTATCATTCTATGGCATTTTATATTAACTTTATCTGTTGATATATTGAGATGTTGTACACAAGCTTTTTACTTGGAGGTCAAGTTTACCATGCTATGGCATGACAATAAACCATGTACCAGGACACACAGGCGCATTAGCAAAGCAAAAAGTGTATACCACATATCAAATAAGTGGGGATATAAAGTAATAATGATATTTTTCATCGTAAATCATAGAAATTTATAAACTCAATCTTTTTGTAAGTAAATTTCATGTTAGAAATGTATCACACTGTTGTTTAAGTTATCTGAACTTAATGCAGGGAATTGTAGTCTGAGCTGAATAATATTAATTTCAGATTTATCTCTGATAACACAAAACTTATTAAACAAGAAAATTATAAAAATAAATTAAGCAATTACGAACTATCTTATATCCTAGTACATGTACATGAATTGGGTAAATTTAAAGATCTATTTCAAAACAATTATTTCCTTGATTTTGTAAGCATAAGTTAACTTACTGCTTATGACAAGAATATTAAAATCTCCATTCCTCAACTTCATGTCGCCATAGGACACCGAGGCTTGGTAGCACCCTTCCCTTGCCATGGTAATCCGCATATTTAGCTGTTTTTTTTCTGGCATGTTGACCAGTTGTGTGGCAGGCACATATTTGGTTTGACTCTCTGTCTGTAACATAGCAATGCATATCAATATAAAATGTCTAACACTCAACATTACTGTAGTCTCTCTAAAGTCTGTAACATATCAATATAAAATGTCTAACACCCAACATTACCCTAGTCTCTCTAAAGTCTGTAACATAGCAATATAAAATGTCTAACACTCAACATTACCGTAGTCTCTCTAAAGCCCCCACTTTACCACAGAGGGCCCCCATTCTACCATAGTGAGTCGCCACTCTACCACAGTGAGTCCCCACTCTACCACAGTGATTCACCACTCAACCATAGTGAGTCCCCACTCTACCACAGTGAGTCACCACTCTACCACAGTGTGTCCCCACTCTACCACAATGTGTTCCCACTCTACCCTAACACCCAACATTACCGTAGTCCTCCTAAAGTCCTTAACATAGCAATATAAAATGTCTAACACTCAACATTACTGTAGTCTCTCTAAAGTCTGGAACACATCAGTATATCATTTCAAACACCCAACATTACTGTAGTCTCTCTAAAGTCTGTAACATATCAGTATATAATTTCTAACACCCAACATTCCTGTAGTCTCTCTAAAGTCTGTAACATATCAATATAAAATGTCTAACTCCCAACATTACCGTAGTCTATCTAAAGTCTGTAACATAGCAATACAAAATGTCTAACACCCAACGTTACCGTAGTCTCTCTAAACTCTGTAACACATTAGTATAGCTTTTCTAACACCCAACATTACCCTAGTCTCTCTAAAGTCTGTAACATATCAGTATATCATTTCTAACACACAACATTACTGTAGTCTCTCTAAAGTATGTAACATATCAGCATATCATTTCTAACACCCAACATTACCCTAGTCTCTCTAAAGTCTGTAACATATCAATATAAAATGTCTAACACCCAACGTTACCGTAGTCTCTCTAAAGTCCCCACTTTACCACAGAGGGCCCCCATTCTACCATAGTGAGTCACCACTCTACCACAGTGTGTTCCCACTCTACCATAGTGTGTCGCCACTCTACCATAGTGAGTCCCCACTTCTGGCATGTTGACCAGTTGCGTGGCAGGCACATATTTGGGTTGACTCTCTGTCTGTAACATAGCAATGCATATCAATATAAAATGTCTAACACCCAACATTACCATAGTCTCTCTAAAGTCTGTAACATATCAATATAAAATGTCTAACTCTCAACATTACTGTAGTCTCTCTAAAGTCTGTAACACATCAGAATATCATTTCTAACACCCAATATTACCGTAGTCTCTCTAAAGCCCCCACTTTACCACAGAGGGCCCCCATTCTACCATAGTGAGTCACACACCCAACATTACCGTAGTCTATCTAAAGTCTGTAACATAGCAATATAAAATGTTTAACACCCAACATTACCCTAGTCTCTCTAAAGTCTGTAACATTGCAATATAAAATGTCTAACACTCAACATTACTGTAGTCTCTCTACAGTCTATAACACATCAGTATATCATTTCCAACACCCAACATTACCGTAGTCCTCCTAAAGTCCTTAACATAGCAATATAAAATGTTTAACACCCAACATTACCCTAGTCTCTCTAAAGTCTGTAACATAGCAATACAAAATGTCTAACACCCAACATTACCATAGTCTCTCTAAAGTCTGTAACATATCAGTATATCATTTCTAACACCCACCATTACCGTAGTCTCTCTATAGTCTGTAACACATTAGTATAGCTTTTCTAACACCCAACATTACCATAGTCTCTCTAAAGTCTGTAACATATCAGTATATAATTTCTAACACCCAACATTACCGTAGTCTCTCTAAAGTCCCCACTTTACCACAGAGGGTCCCCATTCTACCATAGTGAGTCACCACTCTACCACAGTGAGTCTCCACTCTACCATAGTGTGTCCCCACTCTACCATAGTGAGTCCCCACTCTAAGTGAGTTCCCACTCTACCATAGTGAGTCCCCACTCTACCACAGTGTGTCCCCCCTCTACCATAGTGAGTCCCCACTCTAAGTGAGTACCCACTCTACCATAGTGTGTTCCCACTCTACCACAGTGAGTTCCCACTCTACAATAGTGAGTCCCCACTCTAAGTGCGTCCCCACTCTACCAAGTCTCTCTAAAGTCCCCACTTTACCACAGAGGGTCCCCATTCTACCATAGTGAGTCACCGCTCTACCACAGTGAGTCTCCACTCTACCATAGTGTGTCCCCACTCTACCATAGTGACTCCCCACTCTACCACAGTGTGTCCCCACTCTACCATAGTGTGTCCCCAATCTACCATAGTGTGTTCCCACTCTACCATAGTGTGTTCCCACTCTACCACAGTGAGTTCCCACTCTACAATAGTGAGTCCCCACTCTAAGTGCGTCCCCACTCTACCATAGTGTGTTCCCACTCTACCATAGGGAGTCCCCACTCTACCACAGTGAGTCCCCACTCTACCATACTGAGTCCCCACTCTAAGTGAGTTCCCACTCTACCATAGTGAGTCCCCACTCTAAGTGAGTACCCACTCTACCATAGTGTGTCCCCACTCTACCATAGTGTGTTCCCACTCTACCACAGTGTGTCCCCACTCTACCATAGTGTGTCCCCAATCTACCATAGTGTGTTCCCACTCTACCATAGTGTGTTCCCACTCTACCATAGTGTGTTCCCACTCTAACACAGTGAGTCCCCACTCTACCACAGTGTGTTCCCTCTCTACCACAGTGTGTTCCCACTCTACCATAGTGAGTACCCACTCTACCATAGTGAGTCCCCACTCTACCATAGTGTGTTCCCACTCTACCACAGTGTGTCCCCACTCTACCATAGTGTGTCCCCAATCTACCATAGTGTGTTCCCACTCTACCATAGTGTGTCCCCACTCTACCATAGTGTGTTCCCACTCTACCACAGTGAGTTCCCACTCTACCACAGTGTGTTCCCACTCTACAATAGTGAGTCCCCACTCTAAGTGAGTACCCACTCTACCATAGTGTGTTCCCACTCTACCACAGTGAGTTCCCACTCTACAATAGTGAGTCCCCACTCTAAGTGAGTACCCACTCTACCATAGTGTGTTCCCACTCTACCACAGTGAGTCACCACTCTACCACAGTGTGTCCCCACTCTACCATAGTGTGTCCCCAATCTACCATAGTGTGTTCCCACTCTACCATAGTGTGTTCCCACTCTACCATAGGGAGTCCCCACTCTACCACAGTGAGTCCCCACTCTACCACAGTGTGTTCCCTCTCTACCACAGTGTGTTCCCACTCTACCACAGTGTGTTCCAACTCTACCATAGTGAGTCCCGTAACACATCAATATATCATTTCTAACACCCAACGTTACCGTAGTCTCTCTAAAGTCTATAACACATCAGTATATCATTTCTAACCCCCAACATTACCGTAGTCTCTCTAAAGTCTGTAACACATCAGCATATCATTTCTAACCCCCAACATTACCGTAGTCTCTCTAAAGTCTGTAACACATCAGCATATCATTTCTAACCCCCAACATTACCGTAGTCTCTCTAAAGTCTGTAACACATCAGCATATCATTTCTAACACCCAACATTACCGTAGTCTCTCTAAAGTTCCCACTTTACCACAGAGGGTCCCCATTCTACCATAGTGAGTCACCGCTCTACCACAGTGAGTCTCCACTCTACCATAGTGTGTCCCCACTCTACCATAGTGACTCCCCACTCTACCACAGTGTGTCCCCACTCTACCACAGTGTGTCCCCCCTCTACCATAGTGAGTCCCCACTCTAAGTGAGTTCCCACTCTACCATAGTGAGTCCCCACTCTACCACAGTGAGTCCCCACTCTACCATACTGAGTCCCCACTCTAAGTGAGTTCCCACTCTACCATAGTGAGTCCCCACTCTACCATAGTGAGTCCCCACTATACCACAGTGTGTTCCCTCTCTACCATAGTTTGTACCCACTCTAACAAAGTGAGTCCCCACTCTAACACTGTGAGTCCCCACTATACCACAGTGTGTTCCCTCTCTACCATAGTGAGTCCCCACTCTAAGTGTGTACCCACTCTACCATAGTGTGTCCCCACTCTACCATAGTGTGTTCCCACTCTACCACAGTGTGTCCCCACTCTACCACAATGTGTTCCCACTCTACCACGGTGTGTTCCCACTCTACAATAGTGAGTCCCCACTCTAAGTGGTCCCCACTCTACCATAGTGTGTTCCCACTCTACCATAGTGTGTTCCCACTCTACCATAGTGAGTCCCCACTCTAAGTGTGTACCCACTCTAAGGGAGTGAGTCCCCACTCTACCATAGTGATTCCCCACTCTAAGTGAGTACCCACTCTACCATAGTGTGTTCCCACTCTACCATAGTGTGTTCCCACTCTACCATAGTGTGTTCCCCCTCTACCAAAGTGAGTCCCCACTCTACCACAGTGTGTTCCCACTCTACCACAGTGTGTTCCAACTCTCCCATAGTGAGTCCCCACTCTAAGTGAGTCCCCACTCTAAGTGTGTACCCACTCTAAGTGTGTCCCCACTCTAAGGGAGGTTGTCCCCACTCTACCATAGTTTGTACCCACTCTACCAAAGCGAGTCCCCACTCTACCATAGTGAGTCCCCACTCTAAGTGAGGCCCCACTCTAAGTGTGTACCCACTCTAAGTGTGCCCCCCCTCTAAGGGAGTTTGTCCCCACTCTACCATAGTTTGTCCCCACTCTACCAAAGTGAGTTCCCACTCTACCATAGTGAGTCCCCACTCTACCATAGATTGTACCCACTCTACCATAGTGAGTCCCCACTCTAAGTGTGTACCCACTCTACCATAGTGTGTCCCCACTCTACCACAGTGTGTCCCCACTCTACCACAATGTGTTCCCACTCTACCACAGTGTGTTCCCACTCTACCACAGTGTGTTCCAACTCTCCCATAGTGAGTCCCCACTCTAAGTGAGTCCCCACTCTAAGTGTGTACCCACTCTAAGTGTGTCCCCACTCTAAGGGAGTTTGTCCCCACTCTACCATAGTTTGTACCCACTCTACCAAAGTGAGTTCCCACTCTACCATAGTGAGTCCCCACTCTAAGTGAGTCCCCACTCTAAGGGAGTTTGTCCCCCCTCTACCATAGTGTGTCACCACTCTACCATAGTGTGTCACCACTCTACCACAGTGTGTCCCCAATCTTACATAGTGTGTTCCCACTCTTCCATAGTGAGTACCCACTCTATCATACTGAGTACCCACTCTACCACAGTGAGGCACCACTCTAACACTGTGAGTCCTCACTCTAACACTGTGAGTCCTCACTCTAACACTGTGAGTCCCCATTCTACCATAGTGAGTACTCACTCTACCATAGTGAGCCCCCACTCTACCATAGTGTGTCCCCACTCTACCACAGTGTGTCCCCAATCTTCCATAGTGTGTTCCCACTCTACCATAGTGAGTACCCACTCTACAACATTGTGTCCCCATTCTACCATAGTGAGTACCCACTCTTCCATAGTGAGTACCCACTCTACCATAGTGTGTCCCCACTCTAAGTGAGTACCCACTCTACCACAGTGTGTCCCCACTCTACCACAGTGAGTCACCACTCTACCACAGTGTGTCCCCACTCTACCATAGTGAGTCCCCACTCTAAGTGAGTCCCCACTTTACCATAGTGAGTACCCACTCTTACAAAATGAGTTTTTACATCAGTTTGATATATGCACATCAGGAAGAAGTGGTGTGTTTCTATACAATATGAAATATTACAAGAATCTCACAAGGCTGGACAATTTTCTTTCCACAAAATAATCTTCCTTATTGATTTTTCCTGCTTAAGAAAAGCAACTTCATCATCATTTTTTAGTGTATCAATCAAATAACTGTGATATCCCATGACGTAAATATCAATATAGAAAGTCATGCATTTTATATGAGGTTGCCATTAGATTTACATCTGTCTGCTATGCTCATCCTGGCTTACATCACTACTACCAGGTCCTGGCTTACATCACTACTACCAGGTCCTGGTTTACATCACTACTACCAGGTAAACAACTGGCTCTATTTTCATCAATCGGGCCATATCTTGGAATTCCTCAAATATGACAATTATCTGTTGACCCTGTAGTGTTTAAACCTGTCCTCAACTTTGATATATTCATACAAGTTAAACTAACTCTCTCATCACTGTTCATTCTAGACAGAAGCCATTTTGATGTCCCTATTTTACCTACATGCGTGTGTATTTCAGTGTGAAGTTCCCACCATGCTATAGGGTATACATATATATTAAAGACATCCTCATTCACAATACAATGTATACTCACTTCTGTAACTTTGATTTTGAAGTAATGGTTCTGGTCTGCTTTGTAGACAGCAGGGTTCCCAAAGGAGTCCTGTGTTTCTATGGTGAGGGGGTAGGGACTCCCTGCGGTACACACTATGGTGGAACAGTAGTTTGTAAATCCTGTTCTACTGGCATCAATAGGACCTACAACACAAAAAAACACATATTGTTAATTAACCGACCCATTTGTTAAGTGCAACCAATTTTAGTACTTTTGTTAAAATACACATTCAAACATATAAATTAAGCCATAAAAGATTTCTCGTCCACCAAGGTCTTCATTTTTTTAACAGTGCCTTTACCTGTAATCTACCAAGGACTTAATCAGACTTTACAAAGAAAATCAAAATCTGCAGGGTGATTTCTAAAACGCAGCAAAAACATGTCTGTTGCATTTAGAAATCAAGTATTGTTTTTAATTCCGACTCAACCAAAACAGGTAGTTGTATCTAGTATTTGATAAAGCTGTACACATTCCATGTATACCAGGTCTCTTTGACAATACCAGATCTTCAGGCGGGAACTTGTAGCAGTATAAATCCACTGTACCCTGATTGGATGCCATGCTGACCTCATCATCATAACATTTTTAGATAACTTGGACAATAGTACATCTTCTCAGTCACAGGAACATGCGTACACGGTCATACACTGCTTTAATACATATTTAAATGTTGAGTGATCCCCGGAGATTATTAACGTCAGTGAGAGGGAGTTCTGAGTTTCCTATCAAACACACACAGCCATCTGCTTTGATCTGTACAGTTATCAACTCATTATTTATTAAAATCTTCCCTTCAAAACAGTCGGATACACACACTGTAAAATAAGAAACTGATTGCATTAATTCAGAGCATAGAACCATCCTGAACACAGGACACAGACAATTCGGATTTTGTATGACCTTGAGACCTACATGTATGATTAATTAGCATGATATTTTTGTACTGTAATTCTTGCAGATAATTGTCTTTTAGGGAGAAAACTGGTGTTTAAAAGAATGTTTAACTTCCAACCTCTGATATACATAAGACAGGTGCAATCACAACAATGTATAAGAACATTAAATAGTATAAAGGCAATACATGAATCCCTAAGACATTTAGTACTACATATAAGGTGTTGTGGTAGAACAGCATGAACAAAAACATTTAATCAAAACATAAACAGTTATATCATCTATTAATCAATATTTTTGATAAGTAATACATAACTGGGATTGGGTCACTTCTCTTATCAAAAACCATGACATTAAAATACATTTTTTTCAAACCATTACCATACTCCATGAATTCCATTTACCATGGAATGAATTCTATGTTGATCAATTTTCAAGGTTATTATGTACCTAAATGAGCACAATTAAAATGGTGTTGATGAAAGTATAAAGATTCAATATATTTTTTATTGTAAAAACTCTTACCTGCATCAAACTCTCTGGTGAATGGACTGCCTTTAATGTGCTTCCCCGAGACCATGATTGAGATTTTATACGGGCCTGAGCGGTGGACAGTGAAGGACACACGCACTGTGTTAGATTTTCCCTCCTCCTCCTCGATTTGTTTAGTACAAGCGACCTTAACCCCACGGTGTAAAATCTCCACAATAATGTGACTTGTATCCTCATTCAGTATCACAAACGGTTTGCCATTTTTTCGAAATAACTGAAATATAAAACAGGAAGTAACAACAAAAGACGACCATAATGTCAATCTTTCCTTAGAAATTAAATATTTCCCTTCTCATACATATTTATGTGCTGTCAAAACACTATAGTTTCTAGTTAGTATTTCGTGGGCCTTTTTAAAATTCAAGAACCTAGAACACAAATGAAAATTTGGAATAACACAGAAACTGAGGCGAATCAACCCTGTATTGATGAGGCAGCGTAAAATACACCTTCCGGGAGTCACATGAGTTATTAAGTCAGCACATTTAAGCACTGTACAAATCTTATTAGTGCTTACTCTCATTCAAAAGTGTAAGAAGAAGTTAACCTTTAAGCATATACTACATGTATTTACCAAGGGTACACAGACTATATAAGTGATATGTATAAGCCCCATCCATCACTACCAAGGAACTCATATCAGACAGTACACACTAAGTTATAAACACAATTTGTGAACAGCACCAGCCTCCCTGTAACTCCTGTTACCAATCCAATGTTAAGCAGCTGAGTCCGTGTACATCTTCCCTGTCTAGTGATTTATATATACCTCATCTCTGATTATCAGTTATCATAGCAGTGAGATACGTATCTTTTACAGAAATAGCTCAAATCTGAGTTTGACCAATAAGACAACATTCTCTGATCTATCACAGAACGGCGTCCTGACCAGACAATTATATATGTTATCCTCTACTGTCATAACCTATTACAAAGTTAATATATATTCTTGCCAAGCAAAATACATCTAATTTGCAATGCAGACACTGCAACAGAGCTGGGAAATGAGTATAAATGCCAATCTTGTCAAAGTCTGCATGCATGAAGCCAATACAATTCTATATAACAGGATCTACGCGATTCCCAGGAACAGCGGCCTCATTGGGTCCTCCCGAGCGAGTCAGGGCTGTTGGCACAACAGTGGGACTAGGGACAAAATGTTAAATCTCCTACAGAATCGGCCCTAAATTAGTGAAATATACCAGTAAAGTGAGCTTTTACATTTGTGTTATATTTGTCTTTCAACTGTAGATTAATGCAGCTTCTTACAGTTGCTATGATTCTACAGATCTTAAATGTCATTATTTTCTAGTAAAATAATTCAGTGTAAAACCAGGTAACCAGTAAATTATATTACCAAGAATAATATATATACTACTATAATACAGTGACAATAATTGCATTATATATATATACTTATACATATATCAATAGGATATGAAGATGATTGTATTATATCTGTATATAATATTGCTTAGTGTTCTGTCATTAAGTTTTGGTCTCTTCACTGCAACATTTAATAATTTGTACAATATGTTTTTCAACAGTCATAACAATAAGGTAAAATACACAACACGAGGCCTAGAGGGCCTGTATCACTCATCTGGATCGTAATGCCCAGCAATGGTATAAATAGCTATGGAATGGGGATCTCAACCACTTCAAAGCTATGACCCAAGAATTAAGTCCCTAGGGGTAGGGCCAGACCCAAGGGTCAAAACTAATATCACAATTGTGTTCGTCTTTTAATGCCAGGCAATGGTATATATGGTTATTGGGTGGAGATCTCAACAGTTTCAAAGTTATGGCTCAGGAATTAAGTCCCTAAGAGTGGAGGAGCAAGACCCCAGGGTCAACTCTAATATCATGATTGCATGAGTTTTTTATGCTCAGCAATTGTATACATGGTTATAGGGTGGAACCCTTAATAATGTCAAAGTAAAATATTGTTTTTTGCCCCAACCCTCAGATCCAGGAGTCAGCCCTTAAACTGGTACGAATCCTCACCACTTGAGAATGCTTCCAACCAAATATGGTTGATATCCATCACTTTGTTCAAGAGAAGAAGTCGCTTAAAATAATATTGTCAAATAACCTCTTTTTGGCCGAGCCCCTCATCCCCCTGGGGGTCAGCCCCTCCATTTGTATACTTCCTATCAAATGTGGTTGATGTCAATCTGGATGCTATGGATGCTTCCATTCAAATTTACAATCAGCGGTTGTGAAGAAGAGGTCGTTCGAAGAAAATGTTGACATGTGGACGACAGACAGACAGACGACAGATGGACAGACGAAATGATGGACAACAATTGCCACGGCATGGCATGACATTGCATTTATCAGTACGTGATTTCAATAACAAAGGGACAAGTACCGCCTCCTTTTGTCCTTACTACTCCACTTCATGCCCAATCTAGGCCGTTGTTTGTAGAGCCTATGACTGACTATAAACAATCAGATGTCTGCTTGAATAAATTACTTATATCAGCAGGAATTTTAAGGCAAGAACATAAAAAAACACTGAAACTTATTAAACATCCTTTGCAATATCATACACTACAACTAATGTGTTTCTTTTACCACATCTTTAGTATTTCTTACATCATAACTATTACATTTGTTATACCAAAACTGTTCTTTTCATTGGTATATATATCTTGATATTCCAATCAATAATTTATGAAAAATGAAGATTTACAAACAAATCATAAACAACCTTTTGTAGATATATGTATGGATTAAAGAGACCTTTTGTAGATAAATGTATGGATTAACAGACCTTTTGCAGATGTATGTATGGATTAACAGACTTTTTGTAGATATATGTATGGATTTACAGACCTTTTGTAGATATATGTATGGATTTACAGACCTTTTGTAGATATATGTATGGATTAAGCAGACTTTTTGTAGATATGTATGGATTTACAGACCTTTTGTAGATATATGTATGGATTAAACAGACTTTTTGTAGATATATGTATGGATTTACAGACCTTTTGTAGATATATGTATGGATTAACAAGACCTATTGTAGATATATGTATGGATTTACAGACCTTTTGTAGATATATGTATTGATTAAAGAGACCTTTTGTAGATATATGTATGGATTAAAGAGACCTTTTGTAGATATATGTATGGATTAAAGAGACCTTTTGTAGATATATGTATGGATTTACAGACCTTTTGTAAATATATGTATGGATTTACAGACCTTTTGTATATATATATATGTGTATGGATTAACAGACCTTTTGTAGATATATGTATGGATTTACAGACCTTTTGTATATATTTATATGTATAGATTTACAGACCTTTTGCAGATATATGTATGGATTTAAGAAACTGATAGGTATGAAAGAGGTAGTTTAGATTTGCTGTAAACACTCTGACAGTAATATTACCTAGGATTTGCTGTGAACATTGACTATTGGTTAGAGTTTGCTGTAAACACTCTGACTATTAGCTTGGGTTTGCTGTAAACAATTTGACTATTATCGTGGGTGTGCTGAAATTAAACACTCTGACTATAAGCTTGGTTTGGTCAGACTTTCTGACTTTTAGCTTGAGTTTCCTTTTAACACAGTCTACTAGCTGGGGTTGGCTGTAAACACTCTGACTACTACCTTGGGTTGCTATAAACTGACTATTAGCTAGAGTTTGCTGTTAACACTGACTATTAGCTAGAGTTTGCTGTTAACACTGATTATTAGCTAGAGTTTGCTGTTAACACTGACTATTAGCTAGGGTTTGCTGTTAACCCTCTGACTATTAGCTAGGGTTGCTGTAAACTGACTATTAGCTAGAGTTTGCTGTTAACACTTTGACTATTAGCTAGGGTTTGCTGTAATCACTCTGACTACTACCTTGGGTTGCTGTAAACTGGCTATTAGCTAGAGTTTGCTGTTAACACTCTGACTATTAGCTAGGGTTGTTATTTACTTCATCATCCTGTCATAGCTTACATTAAGGCAAAAACATCTCAGTAAGATATACTATAACGTGAAGGACATGATTACCTGATGTCTTAACACCTTACAAATGAAATACATTGATACACCAATGTTACAACAGAGGAAGATTATGGATTATGGACACATGCTTTGTGACATAGTCTTGTTACAAGCACCCATACATCAAAGAGAACATCGCCAAATCAAGGAAAGCCGTGCCAGCATCCACTACAATAGGCCTTAGCTAACAGGTCGCAGCACCAGTGACTGGCACAGACAGATTAGCCTGTGGTGCCGCTGCATCATCAATCTGTCCGATGGCGTATCAGAGAAGTGAGAAGGCCACCTCTTTATATTCTTGCTGATGAATGTCTCCGATTTCTAGCTCCCTCATACTCCCAACACATTGCTCTACATCAATAAGCAGCACAGGAAATCACTCCAATGTTCTTAGGGCAAGGCTTTTGTATAGCTATCATAAAATGTGGAAAATCTAGACGAGTAGAACTAATGGAATGGCACTGCCATAAAATGTTATCATAAATTTGATGGAGTAATTATAAGAAGAAAGTTAATATCTTGATGAAATAAAGTACAGGATGTAAATGAATAAAAAGACGTTACGACCCCGGTATGACAAAGTCAGTCGGAGGAAAAATCAAAGGAGAAAATTATACAACTGAGGACAACATTTATAATAAAAGGATAAGGTTGAACTATACCAAGGCTACCTGCACGCTATCAAAGGACTCAGTGTATGAAATATGTTACCCTGGATTATATAGTGTCCAGACTAACAAGGACACAGGGTATGAAATATGTTATCCTGGATTATATAGTGTCCAGGCTTACAGGGACTCAGGGTATGAAATATGTTACCCTTGATTATATAGTGTCCAGGCTTACAGGGACTCAGGGTATGAAATATGTTACCCTGGATTATATAGTGTCCAGGCTTACAGGGACTCAAGGGTATGAAATATGTTACCCTGGATTATATAGTGTCCAGGCTTACAGGGACTCAAGGGTATGAAATATGTTACCCTTGATTATATAGTGTCCAGGCTTACAGGGACTCAGGGTATGAAATATCTTATCCTGGATTATATAGTGTCCAGGCTTACAGGGACTCAGGGTATGAAATATGTTACCCTGGATTATATAGTGTTCAGGCTTACAGGGACTCAAGGGTGTGAAATATGTTACCCTGGATTATATAGTGTCCAGGCTTACAGAGACTCAGGGTATGAAATATGTTACCCTTGATTATATAGTTCAGACTTATAGGGACATTCAAATTCTAATGACAGTATCATATTATGCCAAATCAACATATTAACAGCCAAGGGAAACTGTATAAGTCTTAATTAGATTGCTTAATTAAAATGGATGCAACAAATTGGTTTTCCACCAAAAGTTCAAAAAAATCAATCCATCTATTATTATGTCTATATTCTATGTCGTCAAGATCGTGACATTATAATATATCATCAGATATTTTCATAAGAATGCAATCCTAAACAAGAAATCCACCGGAGTGGATTTGTGGCCTGCTCAGCGCTTTTAGTGAGAAAAGCGTTTTGGCTTGAGTTATCACGTAAACAGATATGCCAAAACATAAAAAGTTGAAACCTAACAGAAAAACCCCTAATATATGTTGAACATTATTGCTTCTAGCATTACTGTACAAAATTAGAAAGGAATTGATTAAAAAATTAAAAAAGTTCTTACATTTACTATACAATGCCCTTATTTGGCAATAAAAGGGGCATAACTCCACTAAAAATGCACCTAACTTCTGAAATGCAAACTTGTCTGAGCTATATTGGTATTCAATATGTGTACCAAGTTTGAGTTCAATTAACCCAAGGGAACTCAAGTTATCGCACGGAAACCTTGTTTCGGTCGACGCAACTGACGATGCCGATGATGACGCCACCGACAAAGTAATACCTATATGTCGCCTCGCGTTGCAGGCGACACAATAAACCATTACCAATCATCTGCTCTAAATACCTTTTGGACCTGTGAAAGAAATTAATTGGATTGTGTATGTTTGATTTACCATTTTAGCAGCACCTCTGCTATTTTACCTATCATAGCGTAGTTGTTCAACTCCATTGATACTGATGATACAAAATCTTTAAATGATAAAAAAATCCCAACAAATCTTAACCAAATCAATACACAAATTTAGCTAGAATTTATTTAATCTGTTTCTGAAGTGATCATCCAAAGAGAATAAGATTTATACTGGTTTAATTGGTTACCCATGCACTACCTGTAGTAAAGTACTTGCTTTGGTAAAATATGATTATATGATCTTCTGAAATGTTTATTCTGTTGCCAATAGCAGAAGAATTATGATGACTGAAAATGCATTTAACTAAGACTGAACATGATGAAATATTGGAGAAATAAAGACGACTTACCTGTACGGTAAAGGACATTGTACTGCCGACACCATGAGGGCTTGTCCAGCCCCATTGGACCACACAATACTGGGCGGACACATTCACGCCCCATAATACGTTCCATAGCCAGCCTTTGTTCGGGTTCAGGTCAACGAGTGAGGGTCTGACAGGGGCCACCGATCGCAATGGAGGTAGATTGGGTCGCCAATGTATTACACTTCTTACACACTCAAACATGATGAATAAAATCAATAGAAATGATCCCAGGAGTAGGGTCAGCCCTGTGAAGAGTAACAGGAAATTTTATCAAACATTTATACAGCATAAATATCACTTTGTAATACAACTATGGATAGCCCATCTCTGGTTGTCTTCTAGACACGTATATAGCACCCAACAGTGCACTTTGGCACTCGTGCAGGCAGAATAGGGGTCACAGATCGACCAACGATTACCTTTTTATCACACACTGAAATGTCTCTGAGGACATGTTTTTGCTGAGGTGAGGATAAGAATGTCAGTCAGTGAATCTCTGTCCTAGCAGCCTTATATCACTGTTCTAACAGCTATTCTAGCAGCCTTATATCACTGTTCTAACAGCTGTCCTAGCCACTTTATATCACTGTTCTAACAGGTATCCTAGCACCCTTATATCACTGTTCTAACAGCTGTCCTAGCCACTTTATATCACTGTTCTAACAGGTATCCTAGCACCCTTATATCACTGTTCTAACAGATAATCTAGCAGTCTTATACCACTGTTCTAATAGCTATCCTAGCCACCTTATATCACTGTTCTAACAGATATGCTAGCACCCTTATATCACTGTTCTAACAGCTATCCCAGCCACCTTATATCACTGTTCTAACAGATATGCTAGCCACCTTATATCACTGTTCTAACAGATATGCTAGCACCCTTATATCACTGTTCTAACAGCTATCCTAGCCACCTCATATCACTGTTCTAACAGCTATCCTAGCCACCTTATATCACTGTTCTAACAGCTATCCTAGCACCCTTATATCACTGTTCTAACAGCTATCCTAGCCACCTTATATCACTGTTCTAACATTTATCCTAGCACCTTTATATCACTGTTCTAACATCTATCCTAGCACCCTTGTATCACTGTTCTAACAGCTATCCTAGCACCTTTATATCACTGTTCTAACAGCTATCCTAGCACCCTTATATCACTGTTCTAACATCTATCCTAGCACCCTTATAACACTGTTTTAACAGCTATCCTAGCCACCTTATATCACTGTTCTAACATCTATCCTAGCACCCTTATATCACTGTTCTAACAGCTATCCTAGCACCCTTATATCACTGTTCTAACAGCTATCCTAGTCACCTTATATCACTGTTCTAACATCTATCCTAGCACCCTTGTATCACTGTTCTAACATCTATCATAGTCACCTTATATCACTGTTCTAACAGCTATCCTAGCACCCTTATATCACTGTTCTAACAGCTATCCTAGCCACCTTATATCACTGTTCTAACATCGATCCTAGCACCCTTATATCACTGTTCTAACATCTATCATAGCCACCTTACAGCATTGTTCTAACAGCTATCCTAGTCACCTTACATCACTGTTCTAACAGCTATCCTAGCACCCGTATATCACTGTTCTAACAGCTATCCTAGCACCCGTATATCACTGTTCTAACAGCTATCCTAGCCACTTTATATCACTGTTCTAACAGCTATCCTAGCCACTTTATATCACTGTTCTAACAGCTATCCTAGCCACCTTATATCACTGTTCTAACATCGATCCTAGCACCCTTATATCACTGTTCTAACATCTATCATAGCCACCTTACATCATTGTTCTAACAGCTATCCTAGTCACCTTATATCACTGTTCTAACAGCTATCCTAGCACCCTTATATCACTGTTCTAACAGCTATCCTAGCCACCTTATATCACTGTTCTAACATCTATCATAGCCACCTTACATCACTGTTCTAACAGCTATCCTAGTCACCTTATATCACTGTTCTAACAGCTATCCTAGCACCCTTATATCACTGTTCTAACAGCTATCCTAGC
>NW_018408638.1:135331-188896 GCF_002113885.1 Mizuhopecten yessoensis
AACATAACACAGACAACATAACACTGACATCATAACACAGACAACATAACACAGACAACATAACACTGACACATAAAACAGAAAACATAACACAGACAACATAACACTGACATCATAACACAGACAGCATACAACAGACAACATAACACAGACAACATAACACTGACATCATAACACAGACAACATAACACAGACAACATAACACTGACACATAACACAGACAACATAACACAGACAACATAACACTGACATCATAACACAGACAACATAACACAGACAACATAACACTGACACATAAAACAGACAACATAACACAGACAACATAACACTGACATCATAACACAGACAACATAACACAGACAACATAACACTGACACATAACACAGACAACATAACACAGACAACATAACACTGACATCATAACACAGACAACATAACACAGACAACATAACACTGACACATAAAACAGACAACATAACACAGACAACATAACACTGACATCATAACACAGACAACATAACACAGACAACATAACACTGACACATAACACAGACAACATAACACTGACATCATAACACAGACAACATAACACAGACAATATAACACTGACACATAAAACAGACAACATAACACAGACATCATAACATAGACACATAACACACACATAACACACACATCATAACACTGACACATAAAACAGACAACATAACACAGACATCATAACACAGACAACATAACACAGACAACATAACACAAACACATGACATATATCATAACACAGACATATAAAACATATATCATAACACAGACACATAAAACAGACAACATAACACAGACAACATCACACAGACACATTAAACAAACACATAATACAGACACATAACACAGACACATAACAAAGACAACATAACACAGACAACATAAAACAAACACAGACACATAACACAGACATCATAACACAGACATCAAAACACAGACAACATAACACAGACAACATAAAACAAACACATAACACAGACACATAACACAGACAACATAACACAGATACATAGCACAGAAACATAACACAGACACATAACACAAACATATAACACAGGCACATAACATAGACACATTACACAGACAACATAACACAGACAACATAACACAGACAACATAACACTGACATCATAACACAGACAACATAACCCAGACAACATAACACTGACACATAAAACAGACAACATAACACAGACAACATAACACATACAACATAACACAGACATCATAACACAGACAACATAACACACATTACACATATATCATAACACAGACACATAACACAGACACATAACACAGACAACATAACACAGATACATAACATAGACATATTACACAGACAACATAACACACACACATAGCACAGACACATCACACTTATATCATAACACAGACATCAGAACACACACACATTACACATATATCATAACACAGACACATAACACAGACAACATTACACAGATACATAACATAGACATATTACACAGACAACATAACACACACACATAGCACAGACACATCACACATATATCATAACACAGACATCAGAACACACACACATAACACAGACATCATAACACAGACAGCATATGATATAACCACCAATACACAGACATCATAACACAGACAACATAACACAGACATCATAATACACACACATTACACAGACAACATAACACAGACATCATAGCACAGACAACATAACACAGATACATAACACAGAAACATCACAGACAACAAAACACAGACAACATAACACAGACATCATAACAGACACATAACACAGACACATAACAAAGACACATACCACAGACAGCATAACACAGACACATCACACAGACATCATAAAACACACACATAACACAGACATCATAACACACACACATAACACAGACACATAACACAGACAACATAACACAGACAACATAAAACACAGACATCATAACACACACACATAACACAGACACATAACACAGACAACATAGCACAGACACATAACACAAACACATAACACAGACACATAACACAGACATCATCACACACACACACACACATAACACAGACATCACACAGACACATTACAAAGACAACATAACACAGACAGCATAATGCAAACACATTACACAGACACATAACACAGACAACATAACACAGACAACATAACACAAACACATCACATAGACACATAACACAGACACATAACACAGACATCATAACACACACACACACACACACATAACACAGACATCATAACACACACACATAACACAGACAGTATAACACAAACACATAACATAGACACATTACACAGACATCTTAACACACACACACATTACACAGACATCGTAACACACACATAACACAGACACATAACACAGACACATTACACATATATCATAACACAGACACATAACACAGACATCATTACACACTTGACAGACATCATAACTCAGACAGCATGACATCTCCTGTGAGCAAAAAATAATTAAGCAGGAACCATTATAAAATAGAGAATAAAAACTGTTGGATAGCTCAAATTATGTGATATTTGTATAGATAAACTATATACAGTTTGTCTTTATGATACAACAACGTATAATAGGCAAGCAGGGCCAATTCTATATTTGGTTAGGAATCGTCATGGAGGGACCTGTACAGTTCACAAACTTGTAATAAAGTACATACAGGAAATTGTTTCCAAATCACAAAGTGATTACTGTAGGTTGACATGGAATTTCAAAATATCACGGATACAGTGTTAAGCCACAGCATGCAGCCTGGTTCGACCAAGTGGTCCCATTGGAGCACAGAGCAATACATCCATATGTAGATCAGCTATGTCTGGCTGTGAATAAGATATCTGTATTTCCATATTGAGGTACAATACCGAGACATTATAGATAAGATTACTAAGTCTGTTTACAGGTTACTACAACCAAAGGTTGTATAGTGTCCACTCTATCTTACAGTGTCCAGGCTATCTTACAGTGTCCAGTCTATCTTACAGTGTCCAGTCTATCTTACAGTGTACAGTCTATCTTACAGTGTACAGTCTATCTTACAGTGTCCAGTCTATCTTACTGTGTACAGTCTATCTTACAGTGTACATTCTATCTTACAGTGTACAGTCTATATTACAGTGCACATTCTATCTTACAGTGTACAGTCTATCTTACAGAGTCCAGACCATCTTACTGTGTACAGTTTATCTTAGTGTACAGTATATCTTACAGTGTCCAGTCTATCTTACAGTTTCCAGTCTATCTTACTGTGTACAGTCTATCTTACCCTGTACAGTCTATCTTACAGTGTCCAGTCTATCTTACAGTGTACAGTTTATCTTATAGTGTACAGTATATCTTACAGTGTACAGTCTATCTTACCCTGTACAGTCTATCTTACAGTGTCCAGACCATCTTACTGTGTACAGTTTATCTTATAGTGTACAGTATATCTTACAGTGTACAGTCTATCTTATAGTGTACAGTCTATATTACAGTGTATAGTCTATCTTACAGTGTACTGTCTATCTTACAGTATACAGTCTATCTTACAGTGTCCAGTCTATCTTACTGTGTACAGTCTATCTTACAGTGTACTGTCTATCTTACCGTGTACAGTCTATCTTACAGTGTACAGTTTATCTTAAAGTGTACAGTATATCTTACCCTGTACAGTCTATCTTACAGTGTACAGTCTATCTTACCGTGTCCAGTCTATCTTACAGTGTACATTCTATCTTACTGTGTACAGTCTATCTTACTGTGTACAGTCTATCTTACTGTGTACACTCTATCTTACAGTGTACTGTCTATCTTACCGTATACAGTCTATCTTACAGCGTACAGTCTCTCTTACAGTGTACAGTCTATCTTACAGTGTACAGTCTATCTTACAGTCTACAGTCTATCTTACAGTGTCCAGTCTATCTTACCATGTACAGACTATATTACCATGTACAGTCTATCATATACCTGAAATCCTACAGTTTATCCTCAACAATGTTTATGTGACACACTATATTTCATAAAACTTCCTTAAAGAGGATAATACTGTCAGTCTAACAACATTAGATTAGCAATCCAAGCTTTCTTGAAAGACAATCTTTCCTTGATTCACATATACATTCAGTTTTGATGGTAATTAATAAATCAATTTATTTTGTGAAATGAGCATCAATTGAAATGAATACCAAACTGTCTAGAATTATTTTTGTGATTTTAAAACATTAACCTCCTAAAAATAACACTGACTTGTACATTTTCTACAGTGTTAATATTTGATTTGCCAAATCATGACATCTTGTACTTCATTCTCTGCTTCTGCTGTTGTTGTTTTGTTGTAAAAAGATAAATAAGGAAAAGTATTAAAAGCAATATAAAGTTCTCTACCTCCACACAAAATTTGGTACCAAAAATGTACAAAAGGCCGGAAATCTGTATATAGTAGGATATAAGGCCTAAGTTCAGTGAGACACTGCCATACCAATAGGTACTAATATTGGGTAATGGTAGTTGGACAAGTATATGGGATAAAACCCTGGATAAGGTGATTTAAAAAGTAGAACCAAGGGCCATAACTCTGAATATAACAGGATAGGAAACCCAACATCACAATGTGACACATCGTCTTTCCAAAGATAACAATAAGCATGGCATTTGTTGGTGACAGAGAATATGAGATATAATGCACCAGATGAAGAATGCTAAGACTGATAGAAAGATTGGCTTATAGAGGTAATGCAAATCCATATTCCCTCAGATAGTGGAATAAAAACAGTTAACATTTAATATACCAGCACTGTGTTTGTTTGTAACTTCAAATATGGTTATAAAAAATGACCATTTTTTATTCCTTTTTCAACATTCCTGTGTCCTGCTCCTCCAGAATTCTCCCCCAGTATTACAAGTGTAAACAATGAGCCAGATTGATCAGTGACTAGGTCGCACTACATCACTCATATATATCACAAAAACGTATGACATTGCAGATTCATATATCCTATAAAAAGACTTGAGTCTTAATCTGATTAACATATCCTATACAAACATTCAAGTCTTAATCTGTTATCATGTAATTATTAAATACCACTCTAAAACATGATAATAAAGACGAGTTTTTCAGTTTTATAGAATAATGGGCCAACAGATACTAAACCTGAAGTACCGGTGATAACACTTATTGGTGCCGTTTATTGACGTGTAATACTGAACTAGACTGTCGAGTAAGCCAGACTACTGCAAAAGAATCAATTTCTCACCATCTGACATTCAAAAAGCCATGCCTGATTTGAGCTAATATCTAATAACAAGAATTTGAGGTAACCCAATCCCCCAAGCTGTCAAAAAGCCTATCTAATAAACCCATCAATTTTGCCATCCTTTTCTATGTTTCAATTGTTCCGACTTTGTGCATAATTTTGCACAGAGGATAGCAGCTGATTTACCCCCGGCCAGTACAAATATCTGATAAACTATGGCACCGTGCCAAACCAAGCTGCAGACAAATCCCCTTCCAAACTTGTATTGATCTCACATGATCTATAGAATGCCTGTAAGCTCCCCCTTTAGCACTGCAAAAAATCACAAAGGAAATGTAGCTTTTCGAATCACAGAAATTTGACCAATCAAAGCTTGTAAATGCACATTTCAGTTTAAAGTAATAATCTGCATGATGCTTAATTTAATGTTCAAAATAAATGGACAACAATTAAATTTCTGTTATATTCAAACTGTTTCACTTGTTACTAGTAAGGGACCAATGCTGTTTCTCCTGTTAATAAATAATGGAGCAGAACTGATTCACCTGCTACTATTCAGGAGCAGTACTGTTTCACCTGCTACTGTTAGGGAGCAGTACTTTCTCAATTGCTACTATTCTGGAGCAGTATACTGTTTCCCCTACTACTGTTAGGGAGCAGTACTGTTTTACCTACTACTGTTAGGAAGCATGATATTGTTTCACCTGCTACTATTCAGGAGCAGTATACTGTTTCACCTACTACTGTTAGGGAGTAGTACTTTTTCAATAGCTACTATTCAGGAGCAATACTGTTTTACCTGCTACTGTTAGGGAGTAGTACTTTTTCAATAGCTACTATTCAGGAGCAATACTGTTTTACCTGCTACTGTTAGGGAGCAGTAACTTTCTCAATTGCTACTATTCACGAGCAGTACTGTTTTACCTGCTACTGTTAGGGAGCAGTTCTTTTTCAATTGCTACTATTCTGGAGCAGTATAGTGTTTCCCCTACTACTGTTAGGGAGCAGTACTGTTTTACCTACTACTGTTAGGGAGCATGATACTGTTTCACCTGCTACTGTTAGGGAGTAGTACTTTTTCAATTGCTACTATTCGGGAGCAGTATACTGTTTCACCTACTACTGTTAGGGAGCAGTACTTTTGAATTGCTACTATTTGGGAGCAGTATACTGTTTCACCTGCTACTGTTAGGGAGCAGTACTTTCTCAATTGCTACTATTCGGGAGCAGTATACTGTTTCACCTACTACTGTTAGAGAGCAGTACAGTTTTACCTACTACTGTTAGGGAGCATAATATTGTTTCACCTGCTACTATTCAGGAGCAGTATACTGTTTCACCTACTACTGTTAGGGAGTAGTACTTTTTCAATTGCTACTATTCAGGAGCAGTACTGTTTTACCTGCTACTGTTAGGGAGCATTATACTGATTCACCTACTACTGTTAGGGAGTAGTACTTTTTCAATTGCTACTATTCGGGAGCAGTACTGTTTTACCTGCTACTGTTAGGGAGCATTATACTGTTTCACCTACTACTGTTAGGGAGTAGTACTTTTTCAATAGCTACTATTCAGGAGCAATACTGTTTTACCTGCTACTGTTAGGGAGCATTATACTGTTTCACCTACTACTGTTAGGGAGTAGTACTTTTTCAATTGCTACTATTCAGGAGCAGTAAACTGTTTCACCTGTTACTGTTAGGGAGCAGTACTTTTTCAATTGTTACTATTCAAGAGCAGTATACTGTTTCACCTGCTACTATTCGGGGGCTGCGTACTGTTTCACCTGCTACTGTTGGGGAGCAGTACTGTTTTACCTGCTACTGTTAGGGAGCAGAATACTGTTTCACCTACTACTGTCAGGGAGCAGTATACTGTTTCACCTGCTACTGTTAGGGAGCAGTACTGTTTCACCTACTACTGTCAGGGAGCAGTATACTGTTTCACCTGCTACTATTCGGGAGTAGAACTTTTTCACCTGCTACTATTTGGGAGTAGAACTGTTTCACCTGCTACCGTTAGGGAGCAGTACTGTTTAGTGCAGCTTTCTCCCAGACAAGGAATTTATCACTTCTGCACAAAACATAGTGCTGTACAACTAGATTTTATTCCCCTATTAACAATTAAGGAGGTGAAGCTCATGGTAATCTAAACACATAATACTGAATTAAAATATCAACCCAATGATAACGCACTGCAGACCTTCTATGGGTGATTCAGGTATACATGTACATGGAAGTTTCATAAAGAAATCTTTTAATGGAGCAAAGCCCATGGCTAGGATAACATATGACAGCAAGAAGCCCAGAAGTATCAGATTCAGAATAGCCAGTACTTATATTTCTCCCTGTCCAGTTTTCCTTCACTGATCTGATAGGGTAAATCATTGACAGACATGTCAGGTATGTAAACAGATAATCAGAATATAAATATTAGCTCACTATATAAATCCTAGCTATATGTAATACACCTTTGATGAGTCCATGGAAATAGGTATGCTGAATATAGATAACACAGTGAAACCAAAGTGTATATATATATATCAATGTTTAATTGCACACGCCCAGTTTCCTAATCCTGTATTTTAAAACTTTGTACGCATACAGGTGTTCCCATCACCCCAAATTAACAACCACACAATGTATATGCACTAAAAGACCACAGGAAACATACAATCGATGTTCATACTCTCAAAGACCACAGGAAACATACAATCAATGTTCATACTCTCAAAGACCACAGGAAACATACAATCAATGTTCTTACTCTCAAAGACCACAGGAAACATACAATCAATGTTCTTACTCTCAAAGACCACAGGAAACATACAATCAATGTTCATACTCTCAAAGACCACAGGAAACATACAATCAATGTTCATACTCTCAAAGACCACAGGAAACATACAATCAATGTTCATACTCTCAAAGACCACAGGAAACATACAATCAATGTTCATACTCTCAAAGACCACAGGAAACATACAATCAATGTTCATACTCTCAAAGACCACAGGAAACATACAATCGATGTTCCTACTCTCAAAGACCACAGGAAACAATTACAATCGATGTTCATACTCTCAAAGACCACAGGAAACATACAATCAATGTTCATACTCTCAAAGACCACAGGAAACATACAATCAATGTTCTTACTCTCAAAGACCACAGGAAACATACAATCGATGTTCATACTCTCAAAGACCACAGGAAACATACAATCAATGTTCATACTCTCAAAGACCACAGGAAACATACAATCAATGTTCATACTCTCAAAGACCACAGGAAACATACAATCGATGTTCCTACTCTCAAAGACCACAGGAAACAATTACAATCGATGTTCATACTCTCAAAGACCACAGGAAACATACAATCAATGTTCATACTCTCAAAGACCACAGGAAACATACAATCAATGTTCTTACTCTCAAAGACCACAGGAAACATACAATCGATGTTCATACTCTCAAAGACCACAGGAAACATACAATCAATGTTCATACTCTCAAAGACCACAGGAAACATACAATCAATGTTCTTACTCTCAAAGACCACAGGAAACATACAATCGATGTTCATACTCTCAAAGACCACAGGAAACATACAATCAATGTTCATACTCTCAAAGACCACAGGAAACATACAATCAATGTTCTTACTCTCAAAGACCACAGGAAACATACAATCGATGTTCATACTCTCAAAGACCACAGGAAACATACAATCAATGTTCATACTCTCAAAGACCACAGGAAACATACAATCAATGTTCATACTCTCAAAGACCACAGGAAACATACAATCGATGTTCATACTCTCAAAGACCACAGGAAACATACAATCGATGTTCCTACTCTCAAAGACCACAGGAAACATACAATCGATGTTCATACTCTCAAAGACCACAGGAAACATACAATCGATGTTCATACTCTCAAAGACCACAGGAAACATACAATCGATGTTCATACTCTCAAAGACCACAGGAAACATACAATCGATGTTCATACTCTCAAAGACCACAGGAAACATACAATCGATGTTCATACTCTCAAAGACCACAGGAAACATACAATCGATGTTCCTACTCTCAAAGACCACAGGAAACATACAATCGATGTTCATACTCTCAAAGACCACAGGAAACATACAATCGATGTTCCTACTCTCAAAGACCACAGGAAACATACAATCGATGTTCCTACTCTCAAAGACCACAGGAAACATACAATCGATGTTCCTACTTTCAAAGACCACAGGAAATATACAATTGATGTTCCTTCTCTCAAAGACCACAGGAAACATACAATCGATGTTCATACTCTCAAAGACCACAGGAAACATACAATCAATGTTCCTACTCTCAAAGACCACAGGAAACATACAATCGATGCTCATACTCTCAAAGACCACAGGAAACATACAATTAATGTTTATACTCTCAAAGACCACAGGAAACATACAATCAATGTTCTTACTCTCAAAGACCACAGGAAACGTACAATCGATGTGCATACTCTCAAAGACCACAGGAAACATACAATCGATGCTCATACTCTCAAAGACCACAGCAAGCCTATAGAAGACTTGTGAGGGTCAGCATTACATCTGACACCATCCCCTAGTATGTAGGGTAACAGTCAACCACACTTATCAAATATTCATGTCAGATGTAATCAAGACAAGAGACCAGGTGTCTTATCCAATAATCCAATACTGAATCCTGACAGTACTGCTTGTCATTATAACACTACAAAATGAGTATGCTGTTGTTAATTCCTATAAATTAAAAGCAACTGGTAGATTTAAAATCGTTCCATTTCTAAAAAAAATATCTTTGAAAGACAATATAGTCATTGATTAAAAAAGAAAAACTGTTTTTATTCTACAATTTAAAGATTTTAGGAAAAACAACTGGGAGTTGTGTATAGGGTTCAGGCAGGATTTATACAGCAATACTTGTTTACGCATTTTGATGTAGTAAGTTGTTGATATTATTAGTTGTTTTTACCCGAAACACAACTTACCATACTTAACTTATACTTTGTACACAATTTACTTCTACACTCATCTTTCTGTAACTATACTGAGATTACTTCACAAAACACTTATGTCTGACATAATGTGCAAAAAGTTGATGGTAAGTAACCAACAATAATTTACGTAACTATAAGACAATATCGTTAGATCCTTAGATGTACCTAACTGACACTAGAGTTGTTTACCCTTCAAGAATTCACATTCCAGCAGTATATTTATATCAATATTCACCCTGACCTTATCAACCCAAATACAATTTGATCAATATTGACCTTGACCTTTGACACACATGCCCTATCTGGTTCTGTACATGTAGCTGACGAAGCCCCATGAGAAATTAGTCAGTCATAGGAACCTAGTGTATGATTGATATGATACCACCCACTCCTCACACAGCAAAACATTGGGACTAATGCGATGGATAAGTAACTATATATATGAGCTATACATGTAATGCCCAGTAACAAATTGCCAGTGGTTTTACTCTCCCATAATGTTTGATACAGCTTATCAAATATAGCTAAAATTATCATTAACATAGAACTGTAATAAGTGCAACTTTTTTAAATATTTTTGTATTGAATATTTTGCCTACATATTTCCAGGCCTGGATATTTTGCCTAGTTCCATTTGTACAAGAGGTCAATGGGCCTGAATCGCTCACATGATATAAACCTCATACTTGTAATCTTAAAAGTGGACTAAAATACAGCTACAGGCAAACTATCAGTGTTTGATTCAAAAGAATCTATTAAAAGATTTAAACATATGACCAGTGACCTTGAAAGTCGAAGAAGGACATTTAGTTGACCAGACTTAATAGCCTTTCATCCCAGCATGCTTCATGCTAAATATCATTACCCTGGACCTTTTGGTTATTCAGAAGTTGTTCAACGATTTCAACCTATTTGACCCCTGCAACCTTGAAAATGGCTAAGGTCATTCATTTGATCAAACATGGTAACCTTTCATCCCAGCATGCTACTGGCCACATATCATCACCCTCAGGTCCTTTTGACTATATAGAAGAAGTCGCTTATAGTTTTAGACATATTTGACCCATGGGCTTGAATATATATATATATAGTTCAAGGTCATTCATTTGAACAAACATGGTAGCCCTTCATCCCAGCATGTTACTGGGCAAATATTGTCACCCCAGGCATACCTAGGCCTCTTGGTTATTCAGAAGAAGACGTTTAAGGTTTTAAACAATTTGACCCCTGTCACCTTTAATATAAGTCAAAGTCATTCATTTGAACTTGGTAGCCCTTCATCTTAGCATTTTACTGGCCAAGTATCATCCTAGGCCTCTTGATTATTCAGAAGAAGTTGTTTAAAGATTTTCAAATATTTGACCCCTGTGACCTTGAAAATATGTCAAGGTCATTCATTTGAGCAAACTTGGTAGCCCTTCATCTTAGCATTTTGCTGGCCAAATATCATCACCCTACGCCTCTTGGTTATACATAAGAAGTTGTTAAAAGACAGACAACGGGCGATGGACACAACACCACGGCGTAAGCTCACTTGTCCTTCAGACAGGTGATTTAACAAGAGGCCCATGGGCCTTAACGGTCACCTGATATATTTATACAGAGAGCTGATTTGGTTTTTAACATGAACAGAAATATTATTCAAAGTGACAAAAAAACAACAACACCTTATTCAATATCTAGCATACAGATTTCAAACTAAAAAGTATTTGAAACTAGCACCTCTGATTCTAAACAAGGAAAATGAAGAAATTTTGGCACACTGACTTCTTTGGGCCCCACCCTACAGCCCTTGGGGGTAGGGCTGGCTCAAAATGTTCAAAGTATCACACTGTCAACTCAAGGTTATAATTCCAATCAAGTTATTAACATGTAATATTCAAAGTATCATTTGCCATTATAAACCATAATAAATTTGGCCCTCCCCCCCTCCTTCCCCAGGGGGTAAACGTGAGACCCTAGGGTCATAAACCTTAAGACCCTTCCATCTATGAAGAGTGTTTGATTCTACCATATCTGGGTCTTTGAGAAGAAGATTTTTAAAATTTCAGTCAATTCAACCCTTTTTGGCCCCACCCATCAGCCCCTGGGGGTCAGTCAGGGCTGATATGTGCATACCATCAAACTGCTATCCAATACTGATAATGCTAACCCAAATTGAATAACTTCCAATGGAAATTAAACAAATGTTGGTCCAAAATGTGATTTCCCTATATAAACTATAGTAAAGTTTACCCCCTCCCCAGGGGGAAACGTGAGACCCCAGGGTCATGAAATTCACAATTTTGGTAAAGCACCTTAAGACCCTTCCATCTATGAAGAGTATTTGATTCTACCATATCTGGGTCTTGAGAAGAAGATTTTTGAAATTTTAGTCAATTTGACCCTTTTTTGCCCCACCCCTCAGGCCCCTGGGGGCTTGGGACTAAACCGGTCATTTTTTTTGTTGACCTTTGTCCATGGAAGGTTCCTGCAAACTTTCATTGAAATTGGTTCAGGGGTTTTGGAAAAGAAGTCGAAAATGTAAATTGTTTACAGACGCACGACGGACGCAGGACGCCGCCGGACAAAAGGCGATCGCAATAGGTCACTTGAGACTTTGTCTCAGGTGACCTAAAAACCTGCAGATATCACAAACACAACCCCTGCTTACTACCAAAGGCTTTACTAACTATCTTGATTGGTGGAGAAAGCCACTTGCTATCGACAGTATACATAAACAAGAGGCCCAATGGGCCTGCACTATCACCTGGTATTTATCTCACACTTGTAACCTTAAAAGTGATCTAAAATAAAGCTACAGGCAAAATATCTATATTTATGACCATTAATCATTCAAAAGAACCCGTTAAAAGATTTTAAAACATTTGACAACTGTGACCTTAAAAGTCGAACAAGGTCATTACGCCGAACAAACATTATAGCCCTTCATCTCAGCATGCAAGTTGCAAAATATCACCACCCTAGACCTTTTGTTTATTGAGATAAGGTCATTTGAATGTTTATACATATTGAAATAAATGTGGTTCAAGGTCATTCAAGGCCTTATGATTATTCAGAAGAAGTTGTTTAAAATTTTAAACATATTTGACACCTGTGACCTTGAATATGAGTGAAGGTCATTCATTTTAACACATTTGGTAGCCCTTCATCAAAGCATGCTACTTGCAAAATATCAACATTCTTGGCCTCATGGTTATTTAGAAGAAGTCATTTAAAGATGTTAAACATATTTGAACCCTATGATCTTGAATAAATATCAAGGTCATTTATTTGAAAAAACTTGGAAACCCTTTATCCTAAGCATGCTACGGGCCAAATTTCAACATTCACGGCAATTTTGGTTATACTGATATCACTATACACCATATTTAAACTGACACCTGATATCACTATACACCATATTTATACTGACACCTGATATCACTATACACCATATTTATACTGACACCTGATATCACTTTACACCATATTTATACTGACACCTGATATCACTATACACCATATTTATACTTACACCTGATATCACTATACAACATATTTATACTGACATCTGATATCACTGTACACCATATTTATACTGACACCTGATATCACTGTACATCATATTTATACTGACACCAGATATCACTATACACCATATTTATACTTACACCTGATATCACTTTACACCATATTTATACTGACACCTGATATCACTATACACCATATTTATACTTACACCTGATATCACTATACAACATATTTATATTGACATCTGATATCACTGCACACCATATTTATACTGACACCTGATATCACTGTACATCATATTTATACTGACATCTGATATCACTATACACCATATTTATATTGACACCAGATATCACTATACACCATATTTATACTGACACCAGATATCACTATACACCATATTTATACTGACACTAATGATATCACTATACACCATATTTATATTGACACCTGATATTACTTTACACTATATTTATACTGACACCAGATATCACTTTACACCAAAATTATACTGACACCTGATATCACTATACACCATATTTATATTGACACCTGATATCACTTTACACCATATTTATACTGACACCAGATATCACTTTATACCATAATTATAATTACACCTGATATCACTATACACCATATTTATACTGACACCTGATATCACTATACACCATATTTATACTGACACCTGATATCACTATACACCATATTTATACTGACACCTGATATCACTATACACCATATTTATACTGACACCTGATATCACTATACACCATATTTATACTGACACCTGATATCACTATACACCATATTTATACTGACACCTGATATCACTATACACCATATTTATACTGACACCTGATATCACTATACACCATATTTATACTGACACCTGATATCACTATACACCATATTTATACTGACACCGGATATCACTATACACCATATTTATACTGACACCGGATATCACTATACACCATATTTATATTGACACATGATATCACTATACACCATATATACACTGACACTTGATATCACTATACACAATATTTATACTGACACCTGATACACCATGTTGAGTCATTTTGTACTTCCAGGCCACCAGATATTAATATAAAGCATGTTGATGCATTTTGTTCCCCAAGATATAGCAATCTTATATTTTTTATTTATATTTTTACCTATTGATATAACTTTAACGACATGATTATATTGATATCTTTCCAAAGGAGGTACATATCCAATAAACACAAAGGACCATGCCTTATACAATTAGTGAGGAGGTGATCAAACTTGCTGTACTTACCAGAAGTAAACTCTCTGGGTCACATACAATGTTCCTTATATAAGTATACAGTTTATAGGTAGCCATGTGTTATACACAGACACAACACCCAGAATTACATGTATTATTGATGAGTCTATAACACTGTATTACGACATCATCACCGACCACAGGGTACAGATGGCCAGGCCACTATCACTCTGCAACCTCTGCATCACACAAGTCAAATCCCAACGTCTTTGTCACCAAATTTGTGGCCGAGTGACGACAAAGCCGTAGATTGTCTCGTATACCGGCACAACGACTAGGAGTGCTCCCTGATCTAGGGGAGCTGAAGACATTTTGTATTGATTTCCCGACATCCAGTTATCACTGGTGTATTTCACAGACCATGCTGATCAACAATTTGATCTCCCTAATCACCGCAATTAGATACAAAATACCTAGCGTGCAATATAGCGCCCCGTCATGCACAGGGGTTAGCCCTCTGTCGTAGAATCCCAGTAGATTACTGTCACCGGATAAAACGGTGCTGGCACACTATACAGTACAGATACTGTAGTATCATCATGCAATTCTAAACACATTGGCTAAAGGGAACCTATTACATGTGTCTGTCCCTCACCAAACGTATTGATCTGCCTATAAAGGGAATTACTTGAAGCAATAGAGCACACTACTCTCAGATAAGTACATCCTGTCAAACCTGTGAAATTAATAATTGAATAGAACAAAAACATTAGTGTCCTACATTACAATATTACACTTAATAAGTGTTCGTTAATGCAGATGTGACACTTGGTTCTATTAGCCTAATACTTGATCCTTTACCACCACTATATGATAGTTTAAGTTATATACTGTAAACGGCAACTTGGTTGCCCCACACCCCCAACCCACTCAAAAAATAGTTTCACTCTCTGGTAATTTAAACAATTCCTCCATGTTTAATTTGTTCACATATATTTGTAGAAGGTATAGACTTTGCCCTCTTGTTGAAGGATCCCTGTACCACTGCTGAAAACTGTAAATAAGTATTGGAAACTGCTTTCTCCAGCATGACTTAATGATTAACAGCCTTGATAAATCCTTCCTGAAAAAAAAATCAACTCTTTAGAACAAGAGGCCCAAGGGCCTTAGCGGTCACCTGAGTTATATCATAGGTACTGGTAGCTTTATTTTATTTAGATGTGATGTGGAAATCAGCATGTAAACTAAGTGAAATACAATACTTGTCATGTCATCAAAGGATAAGAAATTGAAAATATTGGTAAATGTTCCCTTTGGGGCCCCGCCCTAGCCCCTGGGGATGGGGCAGGAATCCCAATTTTCCAAAGTAATACTCTCATTCACCAAAGATGATTCTGACTAAGTTTGAGTAATTTTCTGCTGAAAATGGATAAAATATATACCCAAAAGTGTTATTTCCCTATATAAACTATAGTAAACTTTACCCCCTCCCCAAGGGAGAACGGATAGCTCGGGGGTCCTGAAATTTACAATTTAAATAAAGCCCCTGATGATCTTTCCATCCATGCAGAGAAAATGACTGTAATACCTCTGAGTCTGGAGAAGAAGATTTTTGAAATATTGGTTCATTTTCCCTTTTGGGCCCCGCCCTGGCCCCTAGGGTTGGGGTAGGAATCCCAATTTTACAATTTGGTAGCCTCATCTACCAAGGATGATTCTGACCAAGTTTGAAAAAATTCCATCCACTGGTTCTTGAGAAGAAGTTGATAATGTAAAAGTTTACACACGACGCACGACGGATGACGACGGACGGAAAGTGATTGGAATAGGTCACTTGAGCAAAGCTCAGGTGACCTAAAAAACATAAAAAGATAAAATAAACAAAGGATGATCCACAAGAGTGTTCTGCATGTAAAAAATTCAATGGAGCTAGACTGGAATTTGAACCCTTGACTTGAGATTGTTATACCGTCCCTGGTATTGAACTAGCCCAACTGTTCTACATATCAAACCGGAAGTTAAGAGGAGGTAACTATATATTGGAAAAATTAGCAGGTCAGTGGGACAGGGACCTTAAAGTACAAAAAAGAGGGAATTTAAAATGGGCTAAACATTTCCTGTTATACAATGTAACACTAGAGATACTCAGAAAATTACTATTCCATAAACATGATGACATGGTTAACAGATGTGATTTATTTGAATACTACCCGGTATCCGACATTGACGCCTGGACCAGTAACTTCCAGTCTATGTACAGATGTCAAAGCATTTACATCTAATCAGTGTTACAGTTTCCGTCTATAGAAACAGGTAAAATACATCTTAATGAACAATCAAGCTTCCTCTCAAGGGGGAAGTATTAGCAACTAATGTCTGTAAGGTAAACTTTATCTGTGCTCAGATACAATGTACCAGACAGATTACATAGGTAACTGTCAGGTGTGGTCAATGTTATGTATCTTTACATGTAACCTGACCCCCTGTACCAGACAGATTACATAGGTAACTGGCAGGTGTGGTCATTGTTATGTATCTTTACATGTAACCTGACCCCCTGTACCAGACAGATTACATAGGTAACTGGCAGGTGTGGTCATTGTTATGTATCTTTACCTGTAACGCGATACACTGTACCAGACAGATTACATAGGAAACTGTCAGGTGTGGTCATTGTTATGTATTTTTACCTGTAACCTGATCCACTGTACCAGACAGATTACAAAGGTACCTGTCAGGTGTGGTCATTGTTATGTATCGTTACCTGTAACCTGATACACTGTACCATACAGATTACATAGGTAACTGTCAGGTGTGGTCCTTGTTATGTATCTTTACCTGTAACCCGATACACTGTACCAGACAGATTACATAGGAAACTGTCAGGTGTGGTCATTGTTATGTATTTTTACCTGTAACCTGATACACTGTACCATACAGATTACATAGGTAACTGTCAGGGGTGGTCATTGTTATGTATCTTTACCTGAAACCTGATACACTGTACCAGCCAGATTACATAGGTAACTGTCAGGTGTGGTCAATGTTATGTATCTTTACATGTAACCTGATACACTGAACCAGACAGATTACATAGGTAACTGTCTGGAGGGGTCATTGTTATGTATCTTTACCTGTAACCTGATACACTGTACCATACAGATGACATAGGTAACTGTCAGGTGTGGCCATTGTTATGTATCTTTACCTGTAACCTGATACACTGTACCAGACAGATTGCATAGGTAACTGTCAGGTGTGGTCATTGTTATGTATCTTTACCTGTAACCTGATACACTGTACCAGACAGATTACATAGGTAACTGTCAGGTGTGGCAGTGTTTTTTTACCTAGGGAAGATAGGAACTTGCTGCTAGTCCTATGCCACCTGGCTAAATACCTCCACCTAATCTGTTTTTAATTGGGACCATGCTTCAAATGGATTTTTTTCTACATACTGCCATATCTCACTTAAATGTTTCAACACAGAGATCCTGTAGCTTACACTCCAGACCATTTTATACTCTATCTTGGTTACTGGAATTGGGTGTGACAAAAACAATCTCTCTGAAACTCCATGCTATTACAGTGAATAAACATCTATGTAAATCAACCATTTGGTCAGATCCACCAATAAAACAGATAAGATATCACAAGGTTTTACCGGCATTACGAAAACAGTATAATTCTTAATCTACAATGTAATAATACTTGCCAAAAACATAAATATGGACCAGCTTTCAACTAAAACTTGTTAAAATGTGTGTACAAGTCACAAACTAAAATACTGTTGATATGAATGGACAAATCACGAACATTGGTTTGGTTTGTTTTTGTTTTACATCCTATTAACAGCTATGATCATTTAAGGACGTGCCAGGTTTTGATGGCGGAGGAAAGTGGTAGTACACAGAGGAAAACCACCAACCAGTACCTAGCGCCTGCCCCATGTAGGTCTCGAAACCTCTACCCAGTTGTGAAGGGCTAGTGATCATAGACAGTCAGACGCCTTAACCAATCAGCCACAGAGGCACCTCAAATCATGAGTAAAGCTACTGATAATAGGTATGGAAAAATCACCAACAATTATAATTAGTTACTGTTATTTAAAGTTAAAAAATCACCAACAATTAGCTGCTATTATTTTAAGTTGACAAATCACCAACAATTAGCTACTGTTATCATATGTTGACAAATCACCAACAATTAGCTACTATTATTTAAAACTGACAAATCACCAACAATAAGCTACTGTTATTTAAAACTGACAAATCACCAACAATAAGCTACTATTATTTAAAGTTGACAAATCACCAACAATTAGCTGCTATTATTTTAAGTTGACAAATCACCAACAATTAGCTACTGTTATTTTAAGTTGACAAATCACCAACAATTATAATTAGTTACTGTTATTTAAAGTTGACAAATCACCAACAATTAGCTACTGTTATTTAAAACTGACAAATCACCAACAATTAGCTACTATGGGTTTGCTAACACATTACAATGTCCTTCATTAAGAACATTACACTCATATTGAGCTTTTTATCAATTGTACAGCAATATAAAATGTCCATATCATCTGAAGTTGAATCCTCAAAATATTGCTCCAACAGAAAAGGTCAGTGTGTGAGGTTTTTCATCGTTGTGCTATCAAATACCCCCATTTCATTCCTGTTCTGTAAAGCCGATCTAGCTAAAGGTTTGCCTATCTGTCACAAACATCATCACACACAGAAATCAATAGACAAGTCATTTTTCCTCACAATTTTATGGATGAAGTATGTACACATAGCACACAGGAACAAATTGCCATGAACCATCCATAAGCCCTACTTTATAAATGGGTTGACGTTAATTAATTTTCAGTATCTTAAGCCCTTATGGTTGTAATTAATTACAAAAGGATGTCATATAATTCACGCATCTTTGATTTTGAGGTAAAGATCACAGTGACCTAATTATAGTACACTACACACCATCTATGTGTAACGCTGAACACCAGTATACTTCAATGTTGATCATGATAACTTACGGATGGACAGACAACGGATGCCGCAGTACCCTTTTGGCCTTTGGGCCAGGTGAGCCAGGAACAAAGCTAGGATATGGATTGAAACAGAGACCATAACTGGTTGCTTGTGTGACAGTATAAACTTATTGTAATATTCTTTACAAAGATTGAAAAAGTGAAGGAGGTTGTATTAGGTAGATTTTATGATTTGTTTCACAATTTTCAGTGTCTCATTTAAAATTCAGCCTGTTCATTGCTAACACATGATACTGCACAATTGCAATAGACAGAATTGCTTGTAGGTATGTAACCAAATATATTTGAAGCTATGTATACCATAAAGGTTTAACAGCACAGTAACCCAAATCTTTATACATTACAGTACATTCCACTTATAGTCATGTTGGTTTATGTCATGTTTTGCTTCATATCACATTTTTGTTTTAGGAAGACATTCAAGTCATTTGGACAATCATCAAAATAAAAGTCAAGGAGAAATTTAACTTGTGTTGTGGTATGATGTGGGAACTGGTCTTTTGTTACATCTGGGCATGACATGTACACGAACATCAGAACCTAATGACCCAGGGTCATTTGTCAGACCTGTCTCATTGTTGAACAATAGGCATTTCACTGGGAGAGTTCATCAGTATTGCTAAGGACAGTCAGGGTAATGTAGACTTTGTATATGTGTTCAATTGCTTGTAGCTAGCCAAAAATATCTCATGATCTAACTGAGCGTTCATCATGTTGGATACTGAACACACCTTGCCATAAAGTTTGCCTTCAAATTTCCGTCAAAATACCATGATCTATTTTGACAAAATAATTAATTGGTTTTTATAACAATGCCTTCATGTTATTCAACTTGACCAAGTGTTATTTAATCCATGGTAGAGCAGGCCTCGTCAAACAACCCAGTGATGGACCATACACATTGTGCTCTGGGTTACATGTGTTGATGTCATCATTTACACATATACTTCAAAGATGTAACAAAATATAAAGATATCAAACACAAACATTATAGTTACTATCACATTAATGAAAGAGACAATTTAAAAAAAGGACACAGTGTGTTTCATGCACGTCTCTTCTTTATCATAATCATACGAACAAGTTACCATGTAGATGTTGTAATCTACAGACCGATGATTGCAGAAATAAAACAAAATGATATGATATTGATTTCTATCACTTAGAGAATCTCTGTTTTCTATAGCAATTTTTTTCCTGTTAGGGTATTTTAAAAACAGTTACAATTGAACAAAAAAATAACTTTGAAAGTGAAATCAACCAAGAACAGGAACAGATATTGATTTTCAAAGTAAAAGAAACAAGAGGCCCAAAGGCCTTCATAGCTCACTTAGGAATATGATTTTTTATTCAAAACCTCTGAAATACTGTATGTGTACAAAGAAATGAATCAAAAGGAAATACTGAACATGTACAAAATGTATATATCAGATGAGCTTAATTATTAAAGCTAAGAATGTAAGAAGGATTAACTTCCCAGGTGCAAGGCCAGACAGGGGCCCTGGCCAACTCTAGTAGCATGAGTGTCGAAAATCATAGCAATTTTATATAGCATGACAGAATGAGGATCTCAACTATTTCCATTTTATAAATCTATAAGTTAGACTCACGGGGCAGGGCCGGAACCAATAGTGAATCCTGGTGGCAGGGCCAGAACCAATAGTGAATCCTGGTGGCAGGGCCAGAACCAATAGTGAATCCTGGTGGCAGGACCAGAACCAGGTAACGTTTTGGGGAACAATTGTCAGGTAACGTTTTGGGGAACCATTGTCAGGTAACGATTTGTGGAACCATTGTCAGGTAACGACTTTGGGAACCATTGTCAGGTAACGATTTGGGGAACCATTGTCAGGTAACGATTTGGGGAACCATTGTCAGGTAACGATTTTGGGAACCATTGTCAGGTAACGATTCTGGGAACCATTGTCAGGTAAAGTTTTGGAGAACTTTTGTCAGGTAACGATTTGGGGAACCATTATCAGGTAACGATTTGGGGAATAAGTCCCCAGATGTAAGATCATATCTAGAGGTCAATTCTAGAAGCATTAAATGTATTCGCCTGTGTATATGGCTATAGAGTGGGGATATCAACAGTTCTCATGTTCACCTAGAGATTTAGGGTGGTCAGGTGGCACAGTGGATAGTGCATTTTCCTTTTACCAAGGTGGCTGGGGTTCTATTCCCCAATAATGGTTATGTGGTGGGAATTTTAATCATTTTTATGTTGTAAATGTACAGCTTTACACCCAAGATGTCCCTATTGAGGGGACACTTCTTCAGCTTGTGGGGTTACACCATCTCCATTTTTCAATTTCAACAAAATTTATTGATAATCATGATCAATTGGATTGAACATCAGGCTTAAAGCCTATACATGTATTAAGTTCTTTCAATATTACATTTTATTCAAATAATATTCGGTAGAAATCGAAACTAAGTAATATACAGTAAGATCAAGTTTATCATATATTTTAACATTTGACTTATTATACTTTTTTGTAATTTAATTTTAGATTTCGCAATGGTATAAAAGTTTAATACATGCTGATACAAATGCAGCTGAGAGATAAGTGCCGAATCAACACCCAAGTTTCTGACTGTAAAGTCCATGGGTTCTTCACCCTATAGTCTTCCACTCAGGCTTCGATTGCACACATAGCTCCCTGAGCCCCATATGTAAAAAGTGCATTTTATTTCTTCAATGTTTACGAGAGACGAAATTCAAACAATATAAAGGAAATGAGATTTTATAAGTATGTTTCTCACAAGTCATCAGTGATCATCAAGGTGCACATCTCCACAGTATATATCATCATAATCAACACCAGTGCATGTAAACATACCAATTGACATCTACAATTACTGAAACATAACTTCAAAAATATAACCATTCATCATCCATGAATGCGCACATACACCATCTTAATTTATACAAACTATGATCATTGTGCCTTAGTGATAAATCAAACCAAAATATGGTTACTACCTGTGTGGCTGTTTAGGAGGAATCAGATGTTGGAAGCAAAAATGTGTTAAATTATTAAATTTAATGTCTGTTCTCTGCCCCCTGGGAACCCACAAACTTATTTATCCAAAATATGATTTTATTGCCCCAGTGATGTTTCAAACCAAATATCGTAAACATCTGTGGTTGTTCAGGAGAATAAGGTTTTCGAAAGTTTAAATTGCCTAATTTTGCCTTATATTGAGTCAATCTTATGCCCTGCATGGATTTTAAAAGTGAAAATACTCAGATATTTATTTGATTGCATTGGAATTATTTTGGTACACCATTCTTGATTTTCACAAACAATTTTGACGGAAAATATATGCATCAGTATGTAAAATTGAACTACATTCAATGACTGCCCAGATGATGATAGTACCAGTACACCTGCAGGGTTCAAACACTGTCACACACTCTCAACTTCACAGACAATGGCCTGATAAGGTTAGGGACATATACTTTAATAAGAAGTCAACATAAGGTCATATAATATTGCTTGTATAAAGTTAGTACACCATATAGATATCCTCCCATGACTTAACCAAACTGATATGCCCATTAGCCAACTGAAGTTATCTCCCTTTGTCATCAACCAATCATACACTTCTAAACTTAACCAATTTAGCCAATACTGGTAAAGAGCTGTTGGGAACCAATTTCCACAGAAAAACACATAATGACAATGAAGTTATGACTGCTATAACCTTTACAAATAATTAAATCTTTAATTCTCTTATTAGGCAATAGTGTTTTTACAATAACCTGCATTAAAATCTGTTTTGTCTGGACACATTCTGCCTTCTTAATAAGATTAAACATAGCATAGCATTTCCATGGTTTACAATGCTGCCAGCTGCTAGGTTAAATGTAAGCTGTACACACATGAAAAGACAACAGCTTACCTATTTTGAGGGTCTTCATTACAAGTGGAGTGATTGGAGAGTCAAACTCACTGCCCACCTGACTGTAAAGGTCCAGCTCTTCCTGGTCAACTATATAGTCTGTGGCGTGTCTCACACAGTGTTTAAGGTTTTGGAAGTCTGTTAGTGTACTGTCTGCCTTTGTTACCTTCTGCATCACTTCGTCAGACAACCGTGACAAGGCCAATATCGACACCACTCCTTGGGCCCTTAACCTGCAGATATCGGGTGGAAATGTCTTTTTATCTAGAAACTTACTTTGTAAGATATGTTTTTAACGCAATATAACTCACTAAAATCATCGTTTTACTTGCCACCCTGCTCAGCACCATTTTCCAATTGTTTTGCTGGTTTTCTTGGTAATCCTTTTACAAGTTTCTCTTGACCCATTGCTAAAACCCCTTATAATGCCCAAATTATACTTGACAAATGGTTATAGCATAATTTATTGTGTATACTGAAATAACTCCAGCATCCCTCATTAGAAGAGGATTTTAATCCACCTTCCACAAATTACCTGTTAAAAACTGTAGATGGAATTTTGTTTTTCTGCAGCAGTATTCGGAGATATGTTTCTTCTTTTAATGCATTAAATGCATTTCTAAGTTCATTCTGTTTATCTGAAGGCAGAGCGGAAAAATCTGGTATCTTCTCCAGATCTATGGATAGAAGGTCTTTGTTTGTTTCTACATCTGGAATAAAAAACACAATTGTAATTTCTTCGTTTTTTTTACAAATAATCAAGATTTCTTACTAATTACATTATAAATTAAACCACATAACACCAATTGTCCTCTGTATAATTTCCTGAAACGTATTAGCTTCATCAGACAGGCTGACAATTTTTGAAATAATAAAAAAGAAATGAGAAATTAAAAAAGTAAGAGACAAACATTTCTCAGATTTTTTTTATCTGAAAGCAAAAATAAAGTTCACTGAGATATCTGTCATGCCCTTTTTTAGTCTCAAAAACTGCTTTGATCTGCAATTATTTTATATCCATCCTGATCCAATATTGGGATAATATTTATTGGGTCAGTCATGGGGTAATATTTACTGGGTAGGTCATAGGGTAATATTTACTGGTAGGTCATGGAATAATATTTACTGGGTAGGTCATGGGGTACTATTTACTGGTAGGTCATGAGGTAATATTTACTGGTAGGTCATGGGGTAATATTTACTGGGTAGGTCATGGCCTATCTATGTGGCAGGATAGCCTGTCCAAGTATTATGGATAGTGTAGTAATTAAATTACAATTTTTTAAGAAAGGCGGATGAATGAAGTAATATTAGTGGAGTTTAATATGTAATTATGTCTTGTTTGTTCAGGTGTACATGTATTGTGTGTTTAGTATCTAGTCTTGTTCAGTGTCATTGTCTATGTGTCAGTTGTTCAGTGCCATGTGTTTTTGTTTATGTTTTGTTCTGTAACCTGTGACCTGTTTGTGACCTGTAACCCCATACTTACCTGTTGGTCATGTGACCTTTCCTACCTGCCCATGCAATTCACCTGAGTGTAAATCAGTTCTGGCAGACAGGTTGGAGGGATTGACCATATGTAAAAGGTAGGAGTTAATATGTTCAAAATTAATGTAATTTTGAAGATACTCTTTTCATGTAATAGCTAACTGTAAAACAGATTGTATTTACTCTCCAAATTAGGATGAGATATTTTGAGTAACTAGTATAGTGTACTTTATTGATGTACTGAGTAATGTTCAGGCTATATGCTCTGTGAATATTTGGAAATTTGGAATAACTTCTTTCTATTTCTATTTTAATGATAATGTAAATATATCAGACTAAATCAATTACCTACTACGATGTAACAGCTATTAATTGTTCTTGCAAGTAGTGTAAAGAGTCATTGGTTATTTGTTCAGATTCGCCTGCAGTTATATATACTGGATTATCAGGATTATGTGGGAACCCTTGTCGCATTGATAGAGTAAGTTCATTACAGTTATATATAATATAAACAATGTATATTACAAATGATATATGTTATTGGTCTAAGTAATGTGTAATATATTAGCCAGTTAAATAGGTTATAAATTAAGTCTATTTTGTCCATGAGCATTGTTATATAGTCAATGAAATCAGTAAATATATTGTAAAATAAATAATAAGTATGAAATAGGATTAATAATAAATGATAAATGTAATTATACAGATAATGATATGAAACCTTGTAATAGGTACAGTGTAATGTTTTAGTAACAAGGTGGTGTCTACTGCATGTTGTCTTATACGTTCGTTATTGTGTTCTTGTAGGGTGTAAGATCCTTCCAGCTAGTCTGATGTCCACAAATGGAATAATTAAAAGAATGGAAACCAAGAACGTGTTTGTTGTAACGCCTCTGCCCAAATCCCATCCCTGTTTCATCTACCTATTTTGTTTCATTTTCAAGATAAAACTTTGATATTGCTGTCACACCTTAACATCTGTTTTGTGGTGGATTTGACAAACTAGAACATGTACTGTCATCAATTAGCAAGACTCCAGCAGATGGACAATACAGTGTAACAAATTTATGGTGAGACAAATGAAGGGGAAAAGATAACAAGATAACTGGTTGTGGGTAAACAGATGTAGGGGAAGTTCTTGAAGGGAAACAAAACACCCGCGAAAACACCCGCGATCACAACAAAGTCAGAATTTCATGTGAAATATGTCGTTTATTTCAACGAAACTTACATAATCATAACCAGTAAGGTATTTAATTTCTTCTATATATCTGAAAATAACGTGTTTGTTTTCCCTAAATTTCTAATTATATGTGAAAAAACGTGATTTTCACGGTTGACTGCGGCGTACAAGTTTTACCCCCTTGAAATACACATTATTGTCGATTTCTAAATTATTAGATGATAAATAAACATTTTTGTAACTGTCACATTTAGAAAATAATGTTTGAAATGATTTTATATTTTTATAATAAATATAAACGATCGCGTTAATGAGACATTAAAATATCTTTATATTCCTGGTAACGGAGTTTCAGTCCGGGTCCGGGAACGGGGTACAAGATTTACCTACCACCAAATACAACAAATAAACAGCAGAATGTCACTGGAATACCTTAATAATTACCTTGTTCTGTAAATACTTTATTGTACTGTTCGAGCCCATTCTTGTCTATCCAGTCCCAAATGTCTACCTGGGCGGAGGATACGGGAGGCGCTGTTTGAAAGGCTATGTGCAATACTGTAGCGATAATGAACACACCCAGCACAATAACAGGTGCTTTAGTAGATACACGTCCAAGAGTTTCGTGTATCGAAACAACCACATTTTTAAACATAAAACACATTGTAATTAGTGTATCGATAACAATATAAGGTGGCCCTCTTGCAATAGGAGGACGAGGTGGCATTTTGGATGTCTTCGTTTTAGCTATGTCCAATATTAGTCATGTTATCACTCGATGAGTCCTTGGCAGCACAGCAGGAAAAAAAAATCATGTTTCAACGGACAAGGACGGCACAACTGTGCTGTAAACTTATTCCATGCGCATGGTAACACTCGTCTTTCAGACTGTCTGATTCAACATCACAAAGATACAATGAGCACTAAATTGATACAACATCACATTCCTGTTTTTAAAAATGACAGTTTCCAGTTTCTGTTTACGTTTATTTCTGGTTCATTTCCGCTTTAAAATCGTGATCACACAAACGCTTTGAGTATGTTGATATATCGTCAGGTTCAAACTTTACGTTGACTCGTAGAACCACAAGTATTTTGAGCGTATTGTCAAGACAGTGTGGGTCCTATAGCCTTGTATAACACTCCTCCTTTCGACCTACTGCTGATTAGATGCTGGAATCCATGTAATTACCAATTTGTGTTACTGAAGGACTGCTTAGCTAAGTTGGTTATGAAAACGTGACATTGCTGTACTGGTACCGGTAAGAATAGGATGTTTCGGTACTTTTTTGTCAGCAATTTTCACATGGCACAAAAAAGCAAACCGACTCAGGCGGCGCTTGTATCTGGCGTCTGTGGTGTACTCCATCGGTAAACAGATACAGTTAAAGTGATAAGTGACTTGTTTAATACTATTTTTTTTATTAGTTCTATGACTAAACTAGTGTATCAAACTTGTTCTCTTTTTGGGGAGGTTGCTTAACAACCAGATTCTAATAATTTCGGTATCCAGATTAAGTACTAAAAATAGTGTGTTTTAGAAGTATCAGCATAGTGCAGAATGACGAGGGTTGGTGATGTGTGTTAGAATATATGACATGTACAGGAGTTGGCATGTCGATATTCGTGCAATGCACATTCTCTCAACACTATGACACTAGATTGGTTATATCATAGGAACGGAGCAATATGCCATTTATTGTACAAGAGTTGTGGGGCTACTTCTCAAGCGCATAGCGCGAGAGATGTTTGCCCCGTCCCTCAAGTAGGATTACTGACATATTGTGAGGCCTATGATGTTTACCTGACTTGTCGCATAAAGTGTCAGTTACATTTTTAGCCATTCGAATCACCCTGCGTCCGTGGTCCGGTCGTCCATCCTTAAACAATTCTTGTTATCGGTATTTCTCAAGAAGTACCAGAGGGATCTTTCACAAATTATGTATGTAGGTTCCCTTCGGTCCTTATATAATTAGCTGTGCAGTGCAACTTTTGAGACTGATCGGATAAACAACATGGCCGACAGGCAGCTACTTGTATTTTGATAGTGAAAGTTTGTTATCGCTATTTCTTAGGAAGTACAGGAGGGATCTATCTCAAATTTATATGTAGGCTCCCCTTGTTCCCTTGTTGTGCAGCAGTGCCTGAAATGGACGATAGCCTGCTCGCCAACGTTGGTTAAAGTCTTACTTGAGCGGTCAAAAGTGAGGTAGTCACTGGCCCAACAAAAAAAGTTTGGGCGGCTGTCGAAAAATTACTGAATAAAAGAAATTATAGTCCCTTCCACATAACTGGGGGGCAGTACATTTTTCAGTTGTCATTACTTCAATTTGAAAGGAACTGTGCATGATTTAGAAAATGTGATGATTTTTTTTTCAGATTTTCTATGTAAATACTGCCAGGGTGTCTTCCTTGAGGTGCGAATTTTGTGTATTTCTTTTTGGGAAGACCTGAATAATGTTTTAATCTGTTTTACATATTTAAATGTGCTGAAGCATTGTGTTAAATGCTGTGGAAATTTTTATTCCCAAAATTATGTTGGCCACAAATGCAATATGTCATTTAATTTGGGCCACTGCTTCAAATTTTGTACTCGCCCAAAAAAAATTGGGAATCCAGCCAGTGCAGGTTCCCCACTATCCTTTATTGTTCATGTTTACTTTTGAAACTGATCAGTTAAACAAAATGGCCTACCGACAGCCCTCTTCGATTTTTTACATTGAAGGTTTGTTAGTACTATTTCTCAGGAATAACTTGAGGGATCTTTCTCAAATTTGATATGTAGGTTCCCCTTGATCCCTCGTTGTGCATGTTATATTTTGAGACTGATCATAAAAACAAAATAGCTAAAGGAAGAACTAAACAGATCTTTCTCATATTGCAATGATCAATTCTATTTTTTTCACATTAAGTACTGTACTAGTAAATATATGAAATGACAAACTAACTTTGAAGGTTGGCTTTTATACACATCAGTATTAAGTTAGATCAAAAGTTACCTCGAGGTACATTTTCTGTTAACATGACTCGATCAAACAGATAAGAGGAAAGAAGAGAAAAGATTGAACTGACAAAGAACTAATGAAGATGGTACAATGGGGGGTGCCAAGATCCCTCTGGGATCTCTTGTTATGGTTAAAGTTTGTCATTTTCTCTAAAACATTACAACATGTTGAACTGCGTCCCAAACCCAAGGCCAGTTTTACGAACGATGTATCTGACAAAATGCGTGGTTGTCGAAGTCGATAACTGGCATTGAAAGTGACCCAGAAAGTATCACTGAAACTGTACTGGAAGACTTATAAAATTAACTATACTATACAGCCGATTTTCGAATTTTTGGCATTTTTTTTATCGGTTGTTTAACATCATTAGATGAAAAGTAGGAAATGCCTGTTATCAGCCGTTTTCCAGACCCCGTTGGAAGTAAGGACTTAAAAATCACAGAACCCGAGGGAGAATGATAAAAAATTGAGGCCGTTAGGTATATAAAAAATATGTTAATACTGATATTAAACCTACAAAAGTAAATGTCAACATCCTTACAGAAAAAGACAAGGTTCCATTGTCATGTGTCTTTCCATTGAAATATGGACTTAAAATAATCTAATTTCGTGTTACATGTTACAAAATTAAAGCAAAAGATTTGTTCGCATGCAGACTCTGTAAAGGTGAATTCTGTTTTTTTGATTTTTGCAATATTTTTTCTGAATGAACAATGTTAGTACTTTCTTTATCTGTATTTTTAGTTTATTTCCCGTAGTGTCATTTCCAGTTAACATGTTCAATGAGATTCACTACTTGGACACGTTACATTTTCATTGGCAGACAAATGAGAATGGAAAAATCTATTGTACACGGTAAAGGGGAGGAGCTTCACTAATATTATATGGTATTAGTAAACCTGTGTAAAATTAGTTGATTATACCATAGATAGATCAAAGGGAAAGTGACACGTCTATGCGGCAAGTACGGGATAAACAACACATAGAGTCATGTCTTAGTGCATTGAGTATACCTTGTTACATATATTCTTTATTTGGGTAACAATTACTGTTTGCAATAACAATTTTATTTAAACAATAGGAGCAAACATGGGTGTCATTCTTTCAGCATGACTTACACAGTCACAGTGACCCAAATAAGGGAATACATATGTAAATTATTAGCCATATGAGGGGTTTTACCCAACCTGTTGCAGTCTTGTCAGAGTAAATCAAAGTCGTGAAACACTGCCACATGCCTGAGTCTTTTCCCCCTGCTTATGCACATTCTTTTATCTTATTGTAAATTTGTATATTAACTTTTTATCTGGTTTGATAATTATAACATCCAGCACATGCATTTTATACAGTGGCCATCTTGATACACATGCAGTTTATACAGTGGCCATCTTGATACACATGCAGTTTATACAGTGACCATCTTGATAGATGCAGTTTATACAGTGGCCATCTTGATACATAATTATAACATCCAGCACATGCATTTTCTACAGTGGCCATCTTGATACACATGCAGTTAATACAGTGGCCATATTGATACACATGACGTTTATACAGTGGCCATCTTGATACACATGCATTTTATACAGTGACCATCTTGATACACATGCAGTTTATACAGTGACCATCTTGATACATGCAGTTTATACAGTGGCCATCTTGATACACATGCAGTTTATACAGTGGCCATTTTGCTACACATGCAGTTAATACAGTGGCCATCTTGATACACATGCAGTTTATACAGTGGCCATTTTGCTACACATGCAGTTAATAAAGTGGCCATCTTGATACACATGCAGTTTATACAGTGACCATCTTGATACATGCAGTTTATACAGTGGCCATCTTGATACACATGACGTTTATACAGTGACCATCTTGATACACATGCAGTTAATACAGTGGCTATCTTGATACACATGCAGTTAATACAGTGGCCATCTGGATACACATGACGTTTATACAGTGGCCATCTTGATGCACATGCAGTTTATACAGTTACCATCTTGATGCATATGCAGTTAATACAGTGGCCATCTTGATACACATGACGTTTATACAGTGTCCATCTTGATACACATGCAGTTAATACAGTGGCCATCTGGATACACATGACGTTTATACAGTGGCCATCTTGATGCACATGCAGTTTATACAGTTACCATCTTGATGCATATGCAGTTAATACAGTGGCCATCTTGATACACATGACGTTTATACAGTGGCCATCTTGATACCCATGCAGTTTATACAGTGGCCATTTTGCTACACATGCAGTTAATACAGTGGCCATCTTGATACACATGGCGTTTATACAGTGGCCATCTGGATACACATGCAGCTTATACAGTGGCCATCTTGATACACATGCAGTTTATACAGTCGCCATCTTGATACACATGACGTTTATACAGTGGCCATCTTGATGCACATGCAGTTTATACAGTTACCATCTTGATGCATATGCAGTTAATACAGTGGCCATCTTGATACACATGGCGTTTATACAGTGGCCATCTGGATACACATGCAGCTTATACAGTGGCCATCTTGATACACATGCAGTTAATACAGTGGCAATCTTGATACACATGCAGTTAATACAGTGGCCATCTGGATACACATGACGTTTATACAGTGGCCATCTTGATGCACATGCAGTTTATACAGTTACCATCTTGATGCATATGCAGTTAATACAGTGGCCATCTTGATACACATGGCGTTTATACAGTGGCCATCTGGATACACATGCAGTTTATACAGTGGCCATCTTCATACACATGCAGTTTATACAGTGGCCATCTGGATACACATGCAGCTTATACAGTGGCCATCTTGATACACCTGCAGTTTATAATACAATGGCCATCTTGATACACATGTAGTTTATACAGTGGCCATATTGATACACATGCATTTCCTGTAAATGCTGTGTCACTGTCACCAATATATGCATAAAGATGAATGACCCATATGCTTGCATTGTTGACATATAATTTGAGTCAATCGGTTTGGATAGAGATGATATTAAATGGGGTCCTAAATTCATCATATGATGTTGATAAGTAATGGCTACCCCAGACCTGCACTGAACATTGGAAAATGGGATACGCTATATGTATCTGTGTCTTTATACATCCTTTGAGAAACTGGGCTGTCAGGTGCAGAAGTTTCCCTCAAACATCTCTCCAATAGCAAAGGTGGATTTTGGGAGGAGTATACACTGTGCATTATTCATACTAGGTGGTTTAATGATGACTAGATCAATAAGGTGGTACACAGTGTCTACCTTGAATGTTCTACTTGTAGAGTATAATGATGGGTTTTTTAACCAGCAGGCAGACCTTGATACAGTAAGATGGAGGTGAAGCGTGATGATGGTAGTCTTCTACAGATAGGACACAGGATTATCTGTGATGGCCACTTTGGGACTGTCCGCTACATTGGAGAAATTACAAATACAAAAGGTAATCTGATTAACAAACATTTCAGTTGTTTAAAACACTTAGAGGTACTGTGCTACACTGCCAAGGATAATTATATGTAGCATCCACTCTACTGTATACATATATCAAATGAACCGGCACTCGGTGACACCAGTGACATCTGAATATGTCTACATAAAATATCAAAGCATCAGGCTCTCTCGACTGATCATTTCTATTTCACAAAATTTATTGTAACATTAGTTCATGATTACAGTAAAGTCGTGATTAAAATATCACACTATTATCTCTATTTGGCACAGTTCTAAAACAAAATATTCCAATTATTTTGCTTTTTCATAAATACAGGAATATGTAGTTTAAGAAAAAAAATAGTAAAAGTTCAAAGGACTCAAAGAAGCTGAGAAGAATGAGAAACTTATACTTGGCTTGTAAGTTTTAAAGTTGTAAGATTTTGTTGTACTAAAGGCAGTAGCAAGGATTTGTGTGATATTACTTAGAATCTACAGTTATAGTGTAGTTCTAAGTCTTTATCAATGTAAGATGATGATGATGATGATGATGATGTATTTCTATTCCAAGATTGCTGGATTGGAGTAGAATGGGATGATTCCTCAAGAGGGAAACACAATGGAATACATGAAGGCAAACAATACTTCAGTACAGAGTAAGGAGCCCATACTTTTATATGGTACCCTGAATGTATCTAGTCAAAACTATTAAAGACAGTCAACACGTTAATGTTTAATGTAGTACCCTATCTAGTCAAAACTATTAAAGACAGTCAACACGTTAATGTTTAATGTAGTACCCTATCTAGTCAAAACTATTAAAGACAGTCAACATGTTAATGTTTAATGTAGTACCCTATCTAGTCAAAACTATTAAAGACAGTCAACATGTTAATGTTAAATGTAGTACCCTGTTTAGTCAGAACAATTAAAGACAATCAACACGTTAATGTTTAATGTAGTACCCTGTTTAGTCAGAACAATTAAAGACAATCAACACGTTAATGTTTAATGTAGTACCCTGTTTAGTCAGAACTATTTAAGAGAGCCTGTGCATGTTAATGTTTAATAAAGTACCACATCTAGTCGGAACTAGAATAGAGGGTCCACTTGTTAATGTTTAATAAAGTACCACATCTAGTCGGAACTAGAATAGAGGGTCCACTTGTTAATGTTTAATAAAGTACCACATCTAGTCGGAACTAGAATAGAGGGTCCACTTGTTAATGTTTAATAAAGTACCACATCTAGTCGGAACTAGAATAGAGGGTCCACTTGTTAATGTTTAAACCAGTACCCTACCACTTTATTGTAGTACCCACTCTAGTAAAAGTTTGTTATATTAGGAGTCCACGTTTTGTGCCCTGACAAGTAAGAATTTACAGTTTATTGTATTACTTGTTAATATTTTGTTGTTGCATAAATGGATTAAATATTTGTTTATTACAAGTGCTTCCTAAGACACAAATGATGATTCAAGAAAGTGCAATCTCATATTAAATTATCTATCTTCAAGTGACCCAACTGGAGGATCTTTCGTGCGTCCTAGAAAAGTAAAGATGGGAGTAAGCTTTTACAACGCCTTCCAGGATCGCTATGGGGAGGAGGAAGATGAGGAGGCAGGAGTGATCACTGCCGAACTTTTTGTTCTTGACAACAACAACAAAAAGACGATAGTGGAAATGGTTGGCGCCAAGTCTGTAAACAAAAAACAGAGGTAGAGTAGGATTTGTCATTCAAGTTGACGATTAGTTTATTGTCTATCATCCTTTGGATTAACAAAAGAACACACAATAAATACAGTTGTAATTTATAGATTATACAAAATATAGAAAAAAAGTTTTATATTCTATAAAGCACATCAGTAAACAATATCATAGGTTTTAAGTGTCAGTCCACTAACTGGGTTTTAGTTAACCATTGTGGGCAATGACCTTATTACATACTTTATATATATATATATGTACTTAATGTATACATTTATACAATTTTGTTGTATATATATATACAAATATATGGTGACTGTTTTTCTCTGTTTTATATTGTGATATGTAAATTTTCATGTTCCTGTCTTGATAAAGGGGCAGATCACCCTAAAAGTTTGACATTTTTTTTTGTTTGCACTGTCCTTATTACTTCTTTGCCCATACTGGTATATCTATTTAAGTAATACACATCCAACCAACATTTGTTTGTTCGGATCCAGTGCCAATATTGCATCATACTATCGTTATTACTTATGGGACCTATATATATCACCTAAAGTAATACGCATCATAATGTAGTTTTTCTTTTTTGTGATCACGCATATCCAGTTTTACTGTTTTGTTTTGTCTTATTATTTTTGCTTCCGTCTTTAACCATCGTTGTATCGTAAATTGTTTAATTTAAACAACACACTTAACTTAAAAGGAGTATGGGGCAATCCCCGGCTTGAGCGATCTCAAGCTGGTGACTAAGATAAGTTGTGGGGTGATCCCCAAGGCTTGAGCAATCCCAAGCTGTGGAGCGAGTAGCTAGCAGCCTAGCAGGCGGCCCTGTAAACAGGCACCGGGATCGCAACAGGCCCCGGGATCGCGATCCCGGTGCCTGAGTGTTCAAAGTATGAGTAAGAACATGGTTTACAGGGCGATCCCCAACAGGCACTTACACAGTTATACTCGGACTAGCTAAGCACGCCCTATAGTCACCTACCCTAAAACTATGTTAGATTACCATAAAGCAAACCAGGATTGAGAAATGTACGTGACTTAAACGGGGTGCTGCCCGGCAGGCACACAAACTGGTTATGATTACAAAAAATAAAAAATACAACAACAAGCATATAATGAATTGGGGGTATAATTCCCCGAATTACATGTCCTGTCCATGTCCCTTACACTAATAAGAGCAGCCCATTTACAATAGAGAATCTGGAAAGTGAAAGAAAAGTACAAAGTAAGCTTGAAACTGTAGAACAAAGTGCTGCGAGCCGGCTGCCCCAACCTGTTTTTTATGGACAGGGAGGTAGGTTTATCCAATGCTCATACCAGCTGACCAGGTGTCTCACCCTAGATGGCCTTATCTCTTTCCTGAACAAGTTACATCACAAAAAAAACACACAAAAAAACACAAAAAACTACAACAACAAAATAAATATACATGATACAATAAAAACATGGTATAAACATACAGTATTAAAGAAATATTATGATGTACCTATATAATTCAACAAAATAAACGAATAAATAAATAAACCTGAACAAGCAAGGTGGTGAAGGGGTGGATGGTGGGAACAAAAACAGACAGTGCTGATGCTGAGACTGCTTGAAATGCCTGAAGAAGTTATCAATAGGGCTATCCCTATAGGCTGAATGACCATTGGTCAACCAGGTCACGTGACATACTGTACACCTTACCAAATAAGGTAACGGAGAGCGACTGGTAAATATTGTGTACTAACAATTATTTAGGTAATCCCAAATAAACATTGATATATTGAGGGATGCATCACTCACCATTTCACTATGTTTTGTAGCCAGCTGGACAGCCTGGTAGAGGTGGCGGTGCGGGACATGTCTGTATATGGTGTGGGCCCACACTCGTCTGAGTTACGGACACATGGCCATAGTATAGCTGAGCTGGACATTGCCCACAGTCTGTTGCCTTCCTGGTCTGCAGTGGCAGCCATCACAGAGTGTCTGCCAGCATTGATGAGGCTCAATGTCAGGTAACATCATAAAGCGACAGACCATGAAAATATCTTTATATGCTTACTGTGTAAAGGATGTAAATTGTACATTGTGTCAAATTGCCTTACTAGCTTCGGCTAGAGGGAATTTCCCTTTAGCTCAGCAGTAAGACTAGAAAGTCTGGGATAGTGGGGTCAAGCCCCAGCGAACGCCATGTTCTTTTCACTAATTCCTTCAGATAGCTAGAGCTTCCTTTTAACAATAATTAATGAAAGGAAAGGTGGCGGATCAGGGTGTTGATCATTGTTGGTCACAAGGATGACCAGATTTTGAATTCTTTTGCGAAAGTATACATGTTCATATTAGTATTTAGTAGCACAATCATTATTAGACGTGTTGTGAGAGATTGATATAAGGAATAGAAATTATCCTTTGGCGTACTTTAGACTGATAGACATTTTCTGGATAGACTTGTGCACATGTTGTTTATAAACATATTTTATATTTCAGTGAAAACAAACTAGTGTTACCAACTAACCCGGTGGAGTTACAGTCATCATTCCCATGTGTGAAAGTACTTTACCTCAACAGGATAGCCTACAACTGGCAACAGGTACACACACATCCACTGTTACCTAATATATAACTCTGTCTTTACCTGATGTCAGTGAACCACAGAAATCAGTCGTAACTAATGTTTAGATGAGAATGTTTAAGAAACTAATTGTCAAAATGTAGAAATTATATTTCATGAATGAAATTGATTAATTTTTGACTGCAACTGACTGTGGAAGCAATATTTTCATATTGAGAAGTGTACAAACTTATGTAATTAATGATGTCCCTACAGGATTGAATTATTACATACCAGTTTTTGTTTCCCTGTTGGAAGGGTGATATGAAATCACTTTGATCTCGGGGGAATAGGATTGCCAATACATACTGGAATACTGTCATGTTTTAAAAACAACGATTAAAAAACTAAATGTAATAAATAGCAACAATAAAATTACCTTTTAGATTTAGATTGGCTGTTGACTGCCATTATTGTTGAGGTGGTAAAGGTTGCTAACTCTAGCAATAATTTGAGAGATGATGCTATTATTGTTGAGGTGGTAAAGGGAGATAACTCTATTAATAATTTGAGAGATGATGCTATTATTGTTGAAGTGGTAAAGGGAGATAACTCTATTAATAATTTGAGAGATTATGCCATTATTGTTGAGGTGGTAAAGGGAGATAACTCTATTAATAATTTGAGAGATGACGCCATTATTGTTGAGGTGGTAAAGGGTGCTAACTCTAGCAATAACTTGAGAGATGATGCCATTATTGTTGAGGTGGTAAAGGGAGATAACTCTAGCAATAATTTGAGAGATGGTGCCATTATTGTTGAGGTGGTAAAGGGAGATAACTCTATTAGTAATTTGAGAGATGATGCCATTATTGTCGAGGTGGTAAAGGGAGATAACTCTATTAATACTGTGAGAGATGATGCCATTATTGTTGAGGTGGTAAAGGGAGATAACTCTAGTAATTATTTGAGAGATGATGCCATTATTGTTGAGGTGGTAAAGGGAGATAACTAGCAATAATTTGAGAGATGATGCCATTATTGTTGTATTTTTTCTTTTACAGATACTTGAGTGTAGCTGTATGTTCCCTTTAGAACAATTACACGTCTGTTTTAATAGCATCACAACCTTGTCCGATCCTCAAAGTCACCTACAGAATCTTACCCTCATTAACCTTGAGTCCAACAATGTACAGTCTTGGTTACAAGTACTTCATCTTAGTCATTTACCCAAGTAAGTCATACATAGCAACATGATATATCCAAGTCGCTGCCATCAAGTATAGCACCATGTGACAACCCCAGTCTCTCAACTTTTTGTATTTCATTTCAAAATATTATTATAAAATCAATTGGATTCAAAGGGAATAGGGCAACAGGCAAAGCCTATACAAGCCCTCTCCCTCTCTGACATCAGGTTAAGCACTGTGTGACACCTCAGTCCCTGACCTTAGGTGTAGACACATGTGACTCTCCAGTCTCTGACCTTAGGTGTAGACACATGTGACTCTCCAGTCTCTGACCTTAGGTGTAGACACATGTGACTCTCCAGTCTCTGACCTTAGGTGTAGACACATGTGACTCTCCAGTCTCTGACCTTAGGTGTAGACACATGTGACTCTCCAGTCTCTGACCTTAGGTGTAGACACATGTGACTCTCCAGTCTCTGACCTTAGGTGTAGACACATGTGACTCTCCAGTCTCTGACCTTAGGTGTAGACACTTGTGACTCTCCAGTCTCTGACCTTAGGTGTAGAACCATGTGACTCTCCAGTCTCTGACCTCAGGTGTAGAACCATGTGACAGATTATGTGTAGCACCATGTGAAACATCAGGTGTAGCACCATTTGACACTAGTGTCTGTCCAAAGGTCAATCACCATGGGACACCTAAGTCTCTGACGTTAAGTGTAACACCATGTCTGCCCTCTAGGACTGCATAGGTATTTAATGTGCTTTTGTCTGATTGTAATCAAAAACAAGATATTTGTCATAATAATTGTTTTGGATATTGTCGAGGTAAAATATAGAGGTAAAAAGTGATATTATTGTTTATGGTCGTTTTATTTTTTAATTTAAAGCAGAATAAGGATTAGAATAAGAAATTCCGGTTGTTATCTTGTTAGTAACCGTGTATATGATTGTTTGTTCTAGATTAGAAAGTCTGATTGTGAGTGACAACAGTATTGACACCATAACCTTCTCTGATGTCGGCCATGGTGAAACAACCCAACACTTCCGTGTCTTGAAGTACCTCTGTATCAACCACAACAAAATAGCAGAGGTAATATAGAGATGTTATGTCTGTTATTGTTATATCTTCACTTCAAATGACCAGAGGTATACAGTATTCTCCTTGTCTGTCTGTCCTATGCCGGTTTCCTGAGCTGATCTCGGCCACTGTTTCATCTTTGGTCATGATACTTGGTGTATATGTATATCATGAGAAGGCGATGTGTTCAGTACATATATTCGTTCAAAGACCCACAACCTTGATTCTGTACTAGTTCAAAACAATGTGGGATGCAGGAGTAAACACTTCAGAGTTAAATCTAGTTTATTGTATTCAAGAATGTTTTAGTTATTCTTTCCAGCCCAGTGTTTAAACTGTTTAACCAAACACCAACAGATTGAAAGTTATCGTTACCATGAACAGTCACAAAACACACAAATTGTATTGAATTTATTTCACTTATTAAATTCATCATTCCTTAAAAACCATCAGAACTAATTTATTACCTGTCATCTTATTGTCAGGGAAGTGCTCTCAATCGACGTTTTGTTTAGTTCTGATGATATAAGGGTTGTTTATCATAACTAGATTTCAGCATTTGTCTTTTTCTGCAGTGGTCTAGTATTAATGAGCTCAACAAGTTAAAATGTTTGAAGGAGTTGAAGATAATCCAAAACCCCCTGTTAAACACTGCCACACCGGAGACAGTGCGCCAACTCATCGTAGCCAAGATAGCAGGTCTGGAGCACTGTAATAGGACAAAGGTATAGATAGACTCACATACGTCAATATGTAACTGGCTGGGAAAGGATAAGAGGGTACAGTAAAGCAGGTTTATAATGAACTTCAGACATAACTTCTTTACAGTAAAACATGATTACATGTAAAGTTAATATAGGAATATGTTGGATATTATATTAACAGCAAAACATGTTTATAACAAACTCCAGGGGACACAAGAAATGTGTCGCTACAGACATGATTACTATTCAGATTGATCTCCGGAGGGGAAAGATATAATTTCCTCATAAACAAGAATTTTGCAATAAGCATGTAGAATGTTTTGCTTGATTTCGATACAATCAAAAGCTAGTCATGTAATTATTTAAGAATGTACTAAATATCTAATGTTTTTTAAGTATAGTGTTTATATTTTGCTGAACTACACATTTTTGCTGTATTTGCAGTCTGAAAATATTTCAAAAAAGTTTATCGGTATACTTTCATATAATAAGTATTCATAATTAATTTTAATAATAAAGTGTTGAGGGTTTAGCATTTTTGGCAACTACATTCATGCATTGTGTTGAGATAGTTGTACCTGAGTAAACTTGGTCAGATTAATCTTTAGAATATAGCTATGCATGCATATTACTCCATTAACATGTGTACAAGCACTGAAGTCTATGTGTGTAACAGGTGACTAAGGAGGAGAGGCGCGGTGCAGAGATTGACTATCTCAAGAGATTTGGTCAGCTCTGGATTAAATCAGGGGGCTCTCAGGACGACAAGAATAAAAAACCAAGCACAGAGTTTACCAGTCAACACCCTCGCTACCAGGACCTAGTCAGAGGTTTGTTATCAGGGCTAATCATATTAGTCCCCCACTGGCCACGCAACATGTTAGTCCCCCACTGGTACTGCTGGGGGCCACTCACCATGTTAGTCCCCCACTGGTACTGCTGGGGGCCACTCAACGTGTTAGTCCCCCACTGGTACTACTGGAGGACACTCAACGTGTTAGTCCCCCACTGGTACTACTGGAGGGCACTCAACATGTTAGTCCCCAACTGGTACTACTGGAGGGCATGCAACGTGTTAGTCCTCCACAGGTACTACTAGTGGACGCTTATCATGTTAGTCCCCCACTGGTCTACTGGAGGGCACTCAATTTGTAAGTCCGCCACTGGTACAAATGGTGGGCACTCAACATGTTAGTCCCCAACTGGTACTACTGGAGGGCACTCAACATGTTAGTCCCCCACTGGTACTACTGGAGGGCACTCAACATGTTGGTCCCCCTCTGGTACTACTTGAGGGCACTCTACATGTTAGTCCCCCTCTGGTACTACTTGAGGGCACTCAACATGTTAGTCCCCAACTGGTACTACTGGAGGGCACTCAACATGTTAGTCCTCCACAGGTACTACTAGTGGACGCTTATCATGTTAGTCCCCCACTGATCTACTGGAGGGCACTCAATGTGTAAGTCCGCCACTGGTACAACTGGAGAGCTATCAATGTGTTAGTCCCCCACTGGTACTACTAGAGGGCACTCAAGGTTTACAATGCATTGTGTCATATTTTCTATTCAATCTGTCTTTCCATCCTAACATTTCGTATGGGTGTATCTGATTTATTTTTTCATTTGTGTTACTAAATATTGTATGGTACACTGATCCACTTATATTATGGCAGTATGTTACCTATCATAAGCAGGTTGCTGTGACCTATATTTTGACCCCTAATCATTGAAAATGATTGTGTGGAGCACTACCTAACTCTTGTACTACATTGTATTTCACCTTGAGTTAACATATCTTGTATGTAGGTATATCTTGTTCTTGTCTGATATAAGACATGCTGAAGGTGTTTTGGAGGTGTTTAGGCCTGTGTATCGTGTATGATAATATCCATCTTTTTTATCTCATGATGTTCTATGTTACAGTGTATGGACCTCCCGAAAATTCTGAGATGAAACAGAAAGAAAAGTCCCTTAAAGACAGTTTAATCAGTATCTTTTAATATTATGATAAATGACTAGCAGACAAACTTTATCGAAATCAATGAAATTAATGAAAACAAGTTGCTCACTTTGGGAACAGTCAGTTTTAATTGTGGAAGATCCATTCCAGCTATAACAGCCATTCCTGCTATAACAGCCGTTCTTTCACCTGGAAGTGTTGATAAATTTAGTAGATATCCATGGAGCTTGCTGATCTCAGTTTGTTTTGAGGTAAATAATCGGAAAAAAAATCAATTTAAACATTCAGACTTTTTCTGTAAATCAACAGTAAATTCTAGTTGACCTAATTGAATATTAACATATATTATACATTATACACTTCTATACAAAATCAATTTAGGACACACTATCCCTTTAATACTACAGTAAGGACTGTAATTATATATAATAGACTATTTCCTGAAAGTTGACGATAATCTCTGATTTCTCTGACATTGTGTTATTCTGTTTTACCATGATACATGTACATACTATATTTATACAAGGCCACTTCAAGTTCCTTAATCATATGCAGCTATTAATATAACCAGCCCCTATGATCCTGACAAGGGCACGAAACAGAAGAAAATCCCAGGTGAGATCTATTGCCATAGCACATGATAAAATAATAAATTACATCTACATGTATACTGAAGTCAGGCTGGCTTAATAGCCATCTGCAAAGAGACTTACCTGCTGTATCATAAATAGTGATGTACGAAGTCAGATTCCAGTCTTATCCATGGTGCTGTAGGCAGCAAGATGGCGGTCTCCCCATGGGACTGTAAATGATCAGGTGCCAGTCTCCCCCATACTTATCACATGACAGTTACTTTGCAACTGCACTGTCTGTCAAAATGTTACTTGTTTTTGTGTGGTTTAATAAAAAGAATTACCTGTAAAAATATCCTCTTTTGAGAATTTGCAGAAAAAGGGGATACATGATTATTAAGATTCCCATTATCAATAACTTGATTTAATAAGACATCCAAATAAAGTTCCCATACAACACGTTGTAGAAATCATTACAGAACCAGTTGGTATTAAGTATGTTTAACGCATAGGAGTATATGTTATGTGGATGGTGAAGTAGGGACAGAGACTATATTTATATACCTGGTAATAGTTTGGCAGCTAACATGTCTAAATATGGTAATGTTATTATTGAAGAAGTCTAAATGTGATAATGTTATTATTGAGGAAGACATCGAATAATAGATTAATACATTTATTTGTATTGTTACAGAAACAATGACGGTACAGAAATTAAAGGCTCTGATCCAGAAGCTTTTCAAATGGGATAATGGAGAATTACAACTTTCCTATGAAACTAAAAAGGTACATGTATTGTAATTATTTAACCTACATTTTGTTTTACAGATAAGACTTTGATACTTAAAAACACATCTTATGGTGATCATAATTGCCTTCACAATCTAGCATTGTCAAGTCAAATATTCTAAAAACATTGATACCATTATGAAAACCTTGTTTTAGACATTACGAACATTATGAATGTATGTAAAAATAACATTCTTCTTTTTCTATTTGCAGATGAAAAAGGTTGAAATAGAATTTGACAATGACCTTCGTCCCATATCGTTTTATTCCATTGAGCCAGGAGATACCATACTGGTGCGTTGGTAATCTCAAAGACACAATATTCACTTAGAGAGGAGAAAGATTCTATCATTCCCTGGAAACACACCATACAAATGTGACGCTTAAGACTGGGGGGAGTAGACACCCCATATAATTGTGATGTACTGGACACACCATATAAGTGTGCAAGTAATCATGGGAGACACCCTACTAGTGGGATACTTAGTCATTGTTATCACTGGCGGGAGTGAACACCCCAGGTTATAGTAATAACAAGGGACACCTGTCTGGTGGGATACTTAGTCATTGTTATCACTGGCGGGAGTGAACACTCCATGTTATAGTAATAACACCTGTCTGGTGGGATACTTAGTCATTGTTATCACTGACGGGAGTGAACACCCCATGTTATAGTAATAACGAGGGACACCTGTCTGGTGGGATACTAAGTCATTGTTATCACTGGCGGGAGTGAACACCCCAGGTTATAGTAATAACGAGGGACACCTGTCTGGTGGGATACTAAGTCATTGTTATCACTGGCGAGAGTGAACACCCCATGTTATAATAATAACACCTGTCTGGTGGGATACTAAGTCATTGTTATCACTGGCGGGAGTGAACACCCCATGTTATAGTAATAACACCTGTCTGGTGGGATACTTAGTCATTGTCATCACTGACGAGAGTGAACACCCCATGTTATAATAATAACGAGGGACACCTGTCTGGTGGGATACTTAGTCATTGTTATCACTGACGAGAGTGAACACCCCATGTTATAGTAATAACGAGGGACACCTGCCTGGTGGGATACTAAGATCTGGAGACATACAAATGGTGCATTAATCACTTGTGTTGTATTTACATGTAAACTCTATGTATGTTTTATTATTGAATGTTTGAAGATTGCTAGTGTGTATTAGATTAACTTTGACATTAATATATTCATCTTGCTTCATTTATCATATGAGTTGACCATCACACTCCAGTGATCATTGTCTAAGGTTGACCATCACACTTTACTACCTTCTATACATGTAATGTTACAATATACAAGGAGTATTTGAACCATCAACATGTGATTGATAAAAATTGCTTTTTGTGAGAATGAGAATTATTTTTATTTGCATCCAGTATTTTCTTCAAATCTGAATAGATTAATAAATCTATCTATATGTCTATAAACAGAGTTTGGTATGTAGTTTTGAATTCCGTGACCTGTAGATTTCAATTGCTCTTAATATACAAGAAAACATTCTAATATTGTTTTGTTATCAAAAGTTAATGTAAATTACAAGACAACATGAACATTTGAAATCTATATCTTTTTAAAGTCATGTTAATTTCTGTGGAAGTTAAATACATCATTGCATCAAATAAAACATGCTTAATCATAATGACTGGTGACTGTTTAAATATATAACCCAGAAGTATGGCAGATTTATTTATAAATGGTACAAAAAACACAAGTTAAGTCAAAAGTTGAGTTTTAGTAAATAGGAGTTTAATTATAATTTAGTAGATTTATTTTAAAGTGAAAGTTTCATTTTCACTTCATTAAAATGTGAAAGCATTTTATTGCTTGTCTCAACCAATCCTTTACAAAATACTGTCCACTACCTGCTGTGTAAGACAACAGGAAAGAAGGGTGTAAGGATTGTCTGATATATCACGCTGTAGAGAAGTGGGTCTCTAAATCTCATCCGATTTATCACAATATGGAGAAAGGAGTCTCTAAATCTCCCTTCTCCTAAATCATGTCGGATATAGGGCGGTCAGGTGGTGCAGTGGATAGCGCACTTGCCTTTCAACAAGGCAGCCGGTATGGGGACACCTGCCCGACCACATTGGTTTTCTCCGGGTACTCCAGTTTCCTCCGGGACCCTCACCCCCTAACATCCGGGCCAACAAGAGTGATTAATATAAGTTGAAATAACTTGTTTCGTAATTGTTGTAAAAAAAGATAAGTTAATATGTATGTCGGATATATCACACAACAGAGAAGGAGGTCTCTAAATCTCTTGTCTGATATAACAGACTATCATAGAGAAGAGTTGAATATTAGACTCATTTTACCTCCAGTGAATTTGTGTCATCGTCAAATAAAGCATATATCCTGTGATGGTAAGCTATTCAACTTTGCACTTTACTTATTGATAAGCAAAACCAAGACAACTACTGAAGTGAATGTGTGAGTTAACAATAAGATGGATTGAATTATTACTATTCAAGATGCAAAGCTGTCCACTACTCTGTCAGAGTACTATCAACTGACGCGGTACAGTACTTATTGAAGTACAGCGTTGAAATTCCAATTTTGTTACAATTGTTGAAATCAAAGTGCTACATAATTAATAGATGATGATTGTATTAAATGTAATTCATGAAGTGTCAAAAAAGGGTAGTAAACTATGATTGGTTGTAGACATTTTCTTACAACAAATTTATGTACCCGTATATTAGAACTGGTTTGTGTGCTTCTACAGACAAATAACAGACATTCCTGTGTTTAGACTAATCAATATGTGTGCCATCATTGCATCGACCCTGCTCAGTTACAACACTTAATTTTCAATAGCTACGACTGCCATACTTTTTAAAATCACTTAAGATCATTTGGTTGTGTGCGAGACCACATCTGTGTCATAAGGGGTACGATAAAGGTCTTCACATCTTAAGTACTGCCCTTGTCTGTGATGTGTGCGAGACCACATCTTTGTCATAAGGGGTACGATAAAGGTCTTCACGTCTAAGTACTGCCCTTGTCTGTGATGTGTGCGAGACCACATCTGTGTCATAAGGGGTACGATAAAGGTCTTCACATCTTAAGTACTGCCCTTGTCTGTGTTGGTCAAACATACCAACATTGAAGTAAAAAGATAAAATTGGATTGCAAAGTTAAAACCAAACTATTCAAGGTAAGAGTTCTGATAGATGACAAACTACCTACATACTTTGGTGATATCTGTGTCTGTATTTCCTTCACTACTGACTTCTGATCTTTGGTAAGTGCATCTCAACCTGATAAAGTAGATAACTAATAGTAACATTGAAAGTCACACAAAATAGATTAATTGTTCATCTGTTGTCTTGGCCTGGGTGTTAACTATGCTGAATATATAGAAAAGTTGTAATAGTAAAGTATGCTTATACATGACTGACTGTTCATCTGTGGAAATAATTGATATGTACATCATCATCAACCAATAAACCAGTTCTGTTCTTTTCTTCATGACGTTGGTTTTATTCTGTTCCTTCCTGCACCAAAAAGCAAACATTCATAGTTGAATAAGGAAACAGAATATTGTAACATGAGGTGAAAAAATGATTTTATTATGATCACAGTTTACGGAAATAATGAATTGAAATTTTCTTTATGGTCAAGTTCTTTGTGGCAAAACAATAATTTATATGTAGCACATGGAAAATTCCAGGGATATGGTATTTCATCAAACTGTGATGTTACAGCAGTATTTAAACTACCCAACATCAGGTTAGAACGGGCCATGTCCAACTGGATATTGTACAGAAGTCCAGCGTGATCTTTAACGGGCAAGGCCACTGTTTCACCTGGATCAGCACTGATGTTGTAGATAAAAGTTGTTTTCGGAGACTTGCAGTCCTTCAATTTGCAGTCTGTGAAATGAACCTTCATATCTCCCACAGTAACAGCCCAGTCTGAACCTGACTTTGTCAGGTCGCAAATGTGGAACAAATGACTGTGAATAGCATCAGACTTTTGTTTAGGATTTTCAAACAATGGCACAAGACTTTCACCGTCTAATTTATGGAACTGATACTTCTTTTTTATGTTTGTTATATCAATTACAGTTGGGAAAATATCCAGCACAGATGTAACAACATCAGTGTCACTATTTGGGCTGATGTGTCCTGGCCATCTCATTACAGCGGGAACGTGAATTCCACCCTCGTAGGGTGACCCTTTTTCGCCCTTCAGACTGATTTTTTCCCGACCACGATGGAGAACCCCTTGTCCAGTCATGCTTCTGTGAATTTTATTTCCTGTGAATAGGTCGGTAAATTGGGGTCCATTATCTGACAGAAATATCACAGCAGTTTCTTTTGATATACCTTCCTTCTCTAGAGTTTGTAATATTTTCCCAACACTCCAGTCTATTTCTAAAACGGCGTCGTAATATGGGCTTATTCCTGACTTGTTTTTGAACTGTTCTGATGAAAAGGCTGGATATTTTGGTTGTAAATATGATACCATTAGAAAGAAAGTTTCTGATCGTCGAAACTTAAGATAGTTGACTGCCTCCAGTGTGATACGCTGTGTCATTTTGTCATCCTGATACGGTTGTTCACTGATCACATTGTCCCTGTATAATACACAGCTACTCTGGGACAAGGGACCAAGCCAACAATACGTCCTCAACACGAGCAACGACAGGCCTCCTATCACTATCAAAAGGATCAAAGATACTTCTCGTTTGACTCCAAAAAGCCTTGGTACAATGCAAGCTATGGCCACAGATAAAACCACAATCTGATTTTGCCGTAAGATTAGGAGGAAGAAATCCCAGTCTGTGAACCTGAACACTGTGTTTGAACTACATCCAGGGCCATGTGACATTGGTGTCCCATAAAATGAAACGAAACCTGTACTTCCTGGGAGTTGTTCTCCTTGACTTCCTGCACCAAGATCCCATCTACCCATAAATACTGTCTGGTATTTCATTGAAGAAGATGCATACAGAGATGCAATGTTTGGATCTTCTACACGCAGACCTCCAGACTGGGCAAGGCTCCAGAAAGATGACCATCCCAGAGCTCCTTTGCCAAGTCCCTTTCTTACAGGATACATACCTTATTAAACAGAAAGCAAAATCAATAATTATCAGCAAATTGAAGTACATGTACTACAAGTTATTCAAAGTCATGAAATATGTTCAGTCATAAATAATTGTACAGAAAAGAAGAAAAGATATCGTCTTTAATTTGTTGTGATCTTTTCAGACCAAAGACACAATAAAGTAATAGGTAGTACAAGTTCAAGTCAAGATACATCAAACCAAAGTTCTTTTCAAAAATGTTCTTTGGCTTAGAAATTATGTACCTTGACAAGCCTTACAATGATACTATTTTTATTCACGTTTTGTGACCTTGACCTTAGTATAGAGTTTACACAACACACTGTTCAATTACAATACATCTGTATGTGAAGATTCTTTGAAAATGACTAATCCGTAAAAACGTTCAAGCAAGGGAAAGCATTACAATTGTTTGACAGCTGACCTTGCTTTTATTTTGACATGAGGTATGGTGGTAAATTGCTGGAATCTGAAAACAATTATTAGAGTTTGGACCTATTATTTTGACGTTTACCTTCGAATTACAGACGGAGAGTCGAAAGATAAATGCTACCAAGTTGTGATACAAAATTGACCTTTATATAAAGTTTTTGTAGAACATTTCCAGCCGGCATAAATGGAAAGTGGTGACCATGACAAGATTTATAATGATTTATCTTGATGTGACATTAATCTGATGAAGGCACAAACCCAAGAGTTATACATTTTGCATTTTTTTTTAAATCCTACATAACTTAAACAGAACATCAAAATATACTGTAAAACCCAGCCATATAGTCATTTAATCCCAGTTAAGCCTATTATTTGCTACTTTTTACCTTTTTGAAAGATTATTTTGTGCTTGCTGCATCTCCTTCACATATATTACTAGAGTATTATCAGTGTATACGTCTTCTGTACACGTATGGTCATCTACTCAAATAATTTACTAGTTCCATACTTAACCGTTTTTGATCAGAGCGGAACTCTTTGCAAAAGATATGCATGTCACAATTGTCAGCTGATTGTATAAGACATATGTCATCCTTAACCAACGTGTCACAAATAATTAATAAGGCGTACAAATTTCAATACCAGATATGATTGCCGACATAGTGCCCGTGTCTGATGCCATGGAGTACATTCTGTTGAATTTCATCCCTTCCTCTGCAATCCTGTCGATATTCTTTGTCTTGACTGCCGTGCTTCCATAACAACTCAAATCTCCAATGCCCATGTCGTCAGCTATTAGAATTATAACGCTCGGTTTTGTATTTCCTTGAGATGCATTTGCAAAATACAGATGTAAGATAGTTCCCAATATCTCAATTGCAAAGTCAAATGCATTTTTTCGCTGCATTGTGATGGTTGTGAAACACGCACGTACTTGTAAGTCGAAACTGAAAATAGAAACCGGAAGTTTACAATCAACATGATAGTCGCGCTGTAATTTCAGTGATAAAAAAAATAAATATCTTCGATTTTTTTTACATGAACACCTATAAATATATTTAGTTTAATTAGTTACCTTTATAATTGAAAATTTTCCTCGGTGCATTTTCAAAACATTCGTGATTTCGAAATTGACTACGAGTGCATCACATGTATCAAAACATCGTCGTCCTTCTATGCATCAATGATGCATGAGCTGTGACAGTCACAGGATCATGCACTTTGTTAAGGGTTGACGACATGGTGTATAACTTCCAAGAGTCTTCCGTGATGTCTACCCGGGTAAGTGAAATGAAGATATATAGCCTACTGAAAGGATAAAGAAATACAGGATAACAAAATAGGCAAAGATTACTGGTTGGCCTAAAATTATGAAAACCGGCCAGACGAGTAACTTCGTCACTGTGCACTCAAACCGGTGTCTAAAGTTACTCAACCATGTAATGTACTGTGCCACAAAGTGAAAGTGTTAAAATATAAAACAAAAATTTAAAAAAAAACCACGTCCAAAACAGTGATGACAAGTTCGTCAACACATCTTGTCATACCACTTCAAGATACTCTTGAGGTATACACATCGCTTTCTGCTATTTACTGTCAATATGAATCTCTTGTAATTATGGTACGGCTGACGGAAGTTCAGAGGGGTACTATTGCATTGCTAATGCAAGGTCAAAGGCAACAACATGTTGCTGTTCAGTGTGAATGTTTCCATCATAGACATCTTGTCCGTCGTCTGAGAGACACCTGAAATGTTGCTGACCGACGATTGGGACATCAAGGCAGGGTTGTTCGACTTGCTCACCTGCACAATGGCCCCGTTACTGCCACTGAAACCGTTATTAATGTGGTAAGGTACATTTACCCCAAAACTGTAAGGAACCAATTACACAAGTTTGGTCTGTCAGCTGACGTCATCCTGACATTGGTCTGCCTCTCACTCAAGCACATCAGGCTCATTGTATTGCTTGGCAGCACATGCTCCCAGACGATTTCCAATGAGGCAATGGAGACAGGTCTTTTTCACAGATGAGCCCCAGTTCACTCTTTTTCATTTTCGTTTTTTTCGTCAACGTTGCATGTGTATACCGATGTCGTGGGGAAGCTAACGCTAGTGTGTTCTTGAGAGTGATAGGTTTGGGGGTGGCTGGGTTATGGTCTGGGGAGGGATATCTCACAGGGTAAAGTCACCGTTGATTGTGATAGCCAGGAATTAAACTGCCATAAGATACAGGGATGAAATCCTCCACCTTGTTGCAGTTCCATTTGTGCAATAGCATCACCTGATTTTCATGCATGATAATGCCCGGCGCCATGTAGCCAGAGTTTGTCAAGACTTTTTAGCAATTAAACCATAACATGAACCCGCTCGAATGGCCGTAGTATAGTCCAGATTTGTCCCCAATCAAGCATCTGTGGGAAGAACTTGACAGGAGGGTAAGGGGCGATGGAATGCCCTCGCTACTCTCGACAAACTAAGGACTGCCTTGTTGAAAGAGTGGAACAATATCCCCATGAGAAGGATAAACACACTGATAAACCCCATGCACATTAAGAGAAAAAGGGCTGTGACAGATGTGCAAGATACTAACGATTGAGTCAGTCTATTTCACTTTGAGATATTGGGGGTTCCGTCAAATGTGCTTCAAATACTCATGAATTATTGGTAAAAGTCAAATGAATTTTTTGGTAATTTGATTATTAAATATGTTTTTTTTTTATACTTATACATAACAAATACATAACATTAAGTCACCTCAAGTGTTTACCCTGCGTTTCTTTATCCTTTCGGTGTATTTCTCAGAAGTTTTAATTAGTGGGCTTCATTAAGATTATTTATTAGACTATAAAGAGATTCAAATCCCTGTGGAAAGACATCAAATGGCGAAAAATAGTAAACATAGGCACTGTAGTGTGCAGGCCTCCATCAAGTCATGAACCATACTCAATATATTGCTTTATTGGGGGAGTCCAAGGGTTGTAATCTAGCCTTTATTGGGGGAGTCCAAGGGTTATAATCTAGCCTTTATTTGGGGAGTCCAAGGGTTATAATCTAGCCTTTATTTCGGGAGTCCAAGGGTTATAATCTAGCCTTAATTGGGGAGTCCAAGGGTTGTAATCTAGCCTTTATTGGGGGAGTCCAAGGGATATAATCTAGCCTTTATTGGGGGAGTCCAAGGGATATAATCTAGCCTTTATTGGGGGAGTCTATGGGTTATAATCTAGCCTTTATTGGGGGAGTCTATGGGTTATAATCTAGCCTTTATTGGGGGAGCCCAAGGGATATAATCTAGCCTTTATTGGGGGAGTCTATGGGTTATAATCTAGCCTTTATTGGGGGAGTCTATGGGTTATAATCTAGCCTTTATTGGGGGAGCCCAAGGGATATAATCTAGCCTTTATTGGGGGAGTCAAAGGGTTGTAATCTAGCCTTTATTGGGGGAGTCCGAGGGTTATAATCTAGGCTTTATTTGGGGAGTCCAAGGGCTATAATCTAGCCTTTATTTCGGGAGTCAAAGGGTTATAATCTAGCCTTAATTGGGGGGGCCAAGGGTTTTAATCTAGCCTTTATTGGGGGAGTCCAAGGGATATAATCTAGCCTTTATTGGGGGAGTCAAAGGGTTGTAATCTAGCCTTTATTGGGGGAGTTCAAGGGTTATAATCTAGGCTTATTGCCAGTATTTAGGCAGTTATTTTAGTATCTGATACATACATACTTGCCAACTCTACCGGTTTTGGAGGGAGACTCCCGATTTTGGACCCTAAAATTGAGCATTTTCAACCAGTTAATTTCCTAAACTATTCCTATATTCTAACGTCTAATGATTTCATCTGAACGAACAGCTCAAAAGATGCCATTTAAAAGTGTTGTTTTTCCCCTAGGGTGTACATACATACATTTTATTTATTAGCTCACCTGGCACGAAGTGCCAAGTGAGCTTATGCCGTGGCGCGGCGTCCGGCCGTCCGTCCGGCGGCTGGCGTCAATATTTTACTTTAAATGACTTCTTCTTAAAACCCGAAAGGCCTAGGGTGATGATATCTGGCCAGAAGCAAACTGGGATAAAGGGCTACAAAGTTTGTAAAAATTAATGACCTTCACCCATTTGCAAGGTCACAGGGGTCAAATATGTTAAAAACTTTAAACATCTTCTTCTTGATAACCAAACTGCCCAGGGAGACGATATTTGGCCAGGAGCATGCTTGGGTGAAGGGCTACCAAGTTTGTTCAAATGAATGACCTTCAATTATATTCAAGGTCACAGGGGTCAATTGTCTT
>NW_018408638.1:189309-196839 GCF_002113885.1 Mizuhopecten yessoensis
AAAATGCCCAGGGTGATGATATTTAGTCAGTAGCATACTTGGATCAAGGGCTACCAAGTTTGTTTAAATGTATGACCTTGAATCATATTCAAGGTCACAAGGAGCAAATAAGTTCAAAATATTTAAAGAACATGTTCCGAATAACCAAAACCCTCAGGATGTTGGTATTTAGTCAGTAGCATGCTGGGATCAAGGACTACTATGTTTGTTAAAGTGAATGACTTTGACTTATATTCAAGGTCACAGGGGTCAAATTTGTTTAAAATCTTTAAATGACCTCTTCTGAATAACCATGTGTCCCAGGATGTTGATACTTTGCAAGTTGCATCCTGAGATGAATGGCTATAAAATTTATTCAATATAATGACTTTGTTCGACTTTCAATCACAGGGGTGAAATGTTTTTTAAAAAAAATAACAGGCTCTTTTGAATGAATTTTAATCATGGATACTGATATTTTGCCTGTAGCTTTATTTTAGATCACTTTTAAGGTTTCAAGTGTGAGATTCATACCAGGTGAGCGATGCAGGCCCATTGGGCCTCTTGTGTTTTAATTCTGAGCACGCGTAATCTCCCCCATGGAAATTTCAAAAAGTTGGCAAGTACCGGTATGCTGGTATTCTGTGGCTGGTACACTTGTAAAAGGTAAAATTAAATTATTATTTGTGTTAATTGTAATTTCATCTTTAAAGCAGATCCACATTCCTGGTGAAAGGCAGCTGTAGCAAACACCATGGGAGCGTTTTGTAATCAAGTGACTGGCATGCTTCGTCAGACAACGGTAGAACCCATTCTCTTCCTGTACATGTTTGCTACCTTCCTGGAGTTTCCTGTATCACAGGACCTGATCTACACAAGGGTATGTCTGGAAAAGTTCTCCAATTCAACCTACATATGTGACAATCTCGGCAACAATACACTGAAAGAGGAGGGAGATGTGGTTCAGAAGGAGGCGTCTAGCTGGATAATGTACAACAATGTAGCATACACAGTCCCTGCTGTAATCTCTGTTACCCTGTTTCTGGGTCCCTGGGGGGACCGTTTGGGACGGAAGATCCCGATGATGCTTACAATCATTGGGAACATGCTGTTGACTGTGTGTAACCTGATAGTGTCATCACACACCGACATTTCTATCAAGTATATCCTCATTGGTAAAGTAATCAATGGTATGACTGGGGGATTTATAGGGTTGATGATGTCAGTGTACAGTTACATAGGCCACATCTCTAGTTCTAAGAACAGGACGAGTCGGGTAGGTGTTGCAGAGGCCATGATATTTCTGTCAGGGACAGTGGGAGTGTTAGTATCTGGAATAATCATAGACAAGACAAGCTTTAACTTTGTCTTCTCTTTCATATGTGTGATACAATTTCTGGCATTATTGTACACTGTCTTTGTGCTGGAGAATCTCAGGCCATCACTGGAGCAGACATACACATCAATCTGGTCATACACTAGACTTTTTTGTAAGGATTCTTGGATTTTTGTTTCTAAGCGACGACCACCCAATGTTGTTGTTTACCTGTTTCTGGAGGTCTTTGTCCTAGTGATCCTCATGATCTGTACATCAGGTAAAACTGTCAGGCTTCATTTTACTGTCTTCTTTATTTTTATTTTTCAAAGGATTTGTGAAATATATGACAGACGTAAACCTGAATTTACAAATAAATAACGGACAGATCTAAAGTAAATGCTATAAACCAGTACCAGTATATTTGTAAGAAAACAAAATTTCTAGATCCCATATTTTTCAAGTTGATTTTATTCATTTCAGAAGTCAGATGATCTGACATAACTAATAAGGTATTCCAATGTTTTATAATCATAGATAAAATCACGCTTTAATTGTTGAACAACATTATTTAGGACCAATCATAACAGATTATTTCAACTTTAACCTTATTTTCAGGAGAAAATGATATTCTTCTTCTGTATACAAAACTGCCACAGTTTAATTGGTCACAGATGAGGTATGGGTTTTTCAAAGCTGGGGAAAACTTTGGTCGTGGCCTGGCAGTGCTAACTCTGCTACCTGTGCTGCGATACAAGTTCAACACCCGAGACTCAATCTTAATTCTCTTTGGCTTAGTTTCCAAGGCAACTGGATTACTACTTCTTGGGCTGGCAACACAGACCTGGCAACTGTATCTAGGTAATGAAGAATCCATATAAGTGGATGCTTTAAATGAAAATTATTTCCATATCAAGTTTGTTAAATTTTAGAACAATGATACAATAATACTGTATGTATAGAACATTTAGATAGCATGCTATATAATTTATGGAATTTTAAGACTTTTTTGTTAAAACCAACCATCAATTATGAAATCTCAGCCAATTCACACCTCTTGTAAAAGCCGGTGTATGGGATTTGGCATATCTATTAGCTTATGTAGCAATTGACAAAGTTAAAACACTAAATTGTTTTGGAATTTAAAAAAAAAATGAAAAATATTGCTATACAGTGACATTTCATTTCTGTATTACGATATAATACCATATCTGTGTATTGCTATGTACTGGTTTTCTTATATATTGTGACAGCTCTATTTGTTGATTGTATAAAATACACTATCCAAGTTGACTGAACTGTACACATTAATCAAAATAAGTACTTGTTGTATATAACCTATGTATTATTCATTATGTCCCTCATTTGATATCATGATTATATTTCCAGAATGTCATGGGGATTGTGCCTTATCATATACCTTCTGTTAATTTAATGTAATTAAAGTGATAACAATTATCATTGTCCCGTTTTTGCCCAGTTCCTGTCATCAGTGTGCTTCAGGGTTTCCCATCAGCTGGCCTCCGATCCTCAATGTCAGGACTGGTGGACACTACTGAACAAGGTTGGTCAAATACAATTAAATAAAACTAGTGGAGTTATTGCCTCATTTTATCCAGTCTTTATTTTACAGATCCCTCTGTGTACTGATTAATTGTTTAGACATCAACCCTATCCTAATGCAGTCCATGGTTTTGTACACCCTGTGCAATTTCAACCTCTGTCCTAATTTGTTTCATGTTTTGCAGATCACCTTTGTGAAAAAATAGCCTCTCTCCTAATCTAGTCAAAGTTTTACATATTGCCAGTTAAAGCAATTAGCCACTTCCTAATTAAGACATAATATAAATCCATCAATTATGTGGCACTAACCACTGTCCTAATCTAGTCCACATTTTACAGATTGCATTTTAGTACATATTTAGTCAATGTCCTAATCTAGTCCATGTTACAGATTACCTGAGAGAAGTGTTAGTCACTGTCCTAATCTAGTCTATGTTACAGATTACCTGAGAGAAGTGTCAGTCACTGTCCTAATGTAGGCCGTGTGACAGATTACCTGAGAGGAGTGTTAGTCACTGTCGTAATCTAGTCCATGTTCCAGATTACCTGAGAGAAGTGTTAGTCACTTTCCTAATCTAGTCCATGTTCCAGATTACCTGAGAGCAGAGAAAGTCACTGTCCTAATATAGCTAATCTAGTCCACATGTTACAGATTGCATTTTAGTACATATTTAGTCAATGTCCTAATCTAGTCTATGTTACAGATTACCACAAAACAGAGATAGCCACTGTCCTAATTTATTCCATGTTACAGATTACCTGGGAGCAGAGATAGCCACAGTCCTAATCTAGACCATGGTACAGATTACTTGAGAGCAGAGATAGCCACAGTCCTAATCTAGACCATGGTACAGATTACTTGAGAGCAGAGATAGCCACTGTCCTAATTTATTCCATGTTACAGATTGCATTTTAGTACATATTTAGTCAATGTTCTAATCTAGTCCATGATACAGATTACCTGGGAGCAAAGATATCCACTGTCCTAGTTTAGTTCATGTTACAGAATACCTGAGAGAAGTGTGAGTCACTGTCCTAATATAGCTAATCTAGTCCACATTTTACAGATTGCATTTTAGTACATATTTAGTCAATGTCCTAATCTAGTCTATGTTACAGATTACCACAAAACAGAGATAGCCACTGTCCTAATCTAGACCATGTTACAGATTACCACAAAACAGAGATAGCCACTGTCCTAATCTACTCCATGTTACAGATTCTCCTAATCTAGTCCACATTTTACAGATTGCATTTTAGTACATATTTAGTCAATGTCCTAATCTAGTCTATGTTACAGATTACCACAAAACAGAGATAGCCACTGTCCTAGTCTAGTCCATGTTACATATTACCTGAGAGCAGATATAGCCACTGTGCTAATCTAGTCCATGATACAGATTACCTGAGTGAAGTGTTAGTCACTATCCTAATCTAGTCCACATTTTACAGATTGCATTTTAGTACATATTTAGTCAATGTCCTAATCTAGTCTATGTTACAGATTACCACAAAACAGAGATAAACACTGTCCTAATCTATTCCATATTACCTGAGAGCAGAGAAAGTCACTGTCCTAATAAAGTCCATATTACCTGAGAGCAGATATAGCCACTGTGCTAATCTAGTCCATGATACAGATTACCTGGGAGCAAAGATATCCACTGTCCTAGTTTAGTTCATGTTACAGATTACCACAAAACAGAGATAGCCACTGTGCTAATCTAGTCCATGATACAGATTACCTGGGAGCAAAGATATCCACTGTCCTAGTTTAGTTCATGTTACAGAATACCTGAGAGAAGTGTCAGTCACTGTCCTAATGTAGGCCGTGTGACAGATTACCTGAGAGTAGAGATAGTCACTATCCTTATCAAGTCCATGTTACAGATTCTCCTAATCTAGTCCACATTTTACAGATTGCATTTTAGTACATATTTAGTCAATGTTCTAATCTAGTCCATGATACAGATTACCTGAGCGAAGTGTTAGTCACTGTCCTCATCTAGTCCATGTTAAAGTCACTGTCCTAATCAAGTCCATGGTACAGATTACTTGAGAGCAGAGATAGCCACTGTGCTAATCTAGTCCATGATACAGATTACCTGGGAGCAAAGATATCCACTGTCCTAGTTTAGTTCATGTTACAGATTACCTGGGAGCAAAGATATCCACTGTCCTAGTTTAGTTCATGTTACAGATTACCTGGGAGCAGAGATAGCCACTGTCCTAATTTATTCCATGTTACAGATTTCCTGAGAGCAGAGATAGCCACAGTCCTAATCTAGACCATGTTACAGATTACCTGGAAGCAGAGATAGTCCCTGTCCTAATATAGTCCATGTTATAGCAGATTACCTGAGAGTAGAGATAGTCCCTGTCCTAATATAGTCCATGTTACAGCTTACCCGAGAACAGTGTTAGTCACTCTCCTAATCTAGTCCATGTTACAGATTACCACAAAACAGAGATAACCACTGTCCTAATCTAGTCCATGGTACAGATTACCTGCGAACAGAGATAGTCACTGTCCTAATCTAGTCCATGTTACAGATTACCTGAGAACAGAGATAACCACTGTCCTAATCAAGTCCATGGTACAGATTACCTGAGAGCAGAGATAGTCACTGTCCTAATATAGTCCATGTTACAGATTACCAGAGAACAGAGATAACCACTGTCCTAATCTAGTCCATGGTACAGATTACCTGAGAACAGAGATAGTCACTGTCCTAATCTAGTCCATGTTACAGATTACCTGAGACCAGTGATAGTCACTGTCCTTATCTAGTCCATGTTATAGTCACTGTCCTAATCTAGTCCATGTTACAGATTACCTGAGAGCAGTGTTAGTCACTAGCCTTATCTAGTTCATGTTACAGATTACCTGAGAGAAGTGTTAGTCACTATCCTAATCTAGTCCATGGTACAGATTACCTGAGAGCAGAGATAGCCACTGTGCTAATCTAGTCCATGATACAGATTACCTGAGAACAGAGATAGTCACTGTCCTAATCTAGTCCATGGTACAGGTTACCTGAGAGCAGAGATAGCCACTGTGCTAATAAAGTCCATGTTACAGATTACCTGAGACCAGTGATAGTCACTGTCCTTATCTAGTCCATATTATAGCCACTGTCCTAATCTAGTACATGTTACAGATTACCTGAGGGCAGTGTTAGTCACTAGCCTTATCTAGTTCATGTTACAGATTACCTGAGAGCAGAGATAGTCACTGTCCTAATCAAGTCCATATTACCTGAGAGCAGAGATAGTCACTGTCCTAATCTAGTCCATGGTACAGATTACCTGAGAGCAGAGATAGTCACTGTCCTAATCTAGTCCATGTTACAGATTTCCTGAGAGCAGAGATAGCCACTGTCCTAATCTAGTCCATGTTATAGTCACTGTCCTAATCTAGTCCATGTTACAGATTACCTGAGAGCAGAGATAGCCACTGTGCTAATCTAGTCCATGTTACAGATTACCTGAGAGCAGTGTTAGTCACTATACTAATCTAGTTCATGTTACAGATTACCTGAGAGAAGTGTTAGTCACTATCCTAATCTAGTCCATGGTACAGATTACCTGAGAGCAGAGATAGTCACTGTCCTAATCTAGTCCATGATACAGATTACCTGAGAACAGAGATAGTCACTGTCCTAATCTAGTCCATGTTACAGATTACCTGTGAGCGGAGATAGCCACTGTGCTAATAAAGTCCATGTTAAAGATTACCTGAGAACAGAGATAGTCACTGTCCTAGTCTAGTCCATGTTACAGATTACCTGAGAGCAGTGTTAGTCACTAGCCTTATCTAGTTCATGTTACAGATTACATGAGAGTAGAGATAGTCCCTGTCCTAATATAGTCCATGTTATAGTCACTGTCCTATTCTAGTCCATGTTAAAGTCATTGTCCTAATCTAGTCAATGTAACAGATTACCTGAGAGCAGAGATAGCCACTGTGCTAATCTAGTCCATGTAACAGATTACCTGAGAGCAGAGATAGTCACTGTCCTAATCTAGTCCCACGTTACAGATTACCTGAGAGCAGAGATAGTCACTGTCCTAATCTAGTCCATGTTAAAGTCAATGTCCTAATCTAGTCTATGTTACAGATTACCTGAGAGCAGAGATAGCCACTGTCCTAATCTAGTCCATGTTAAAGTCACTGTCCTAATCTAGTCCATGTTACAGATTACCTGAGAGCAGTTTTAGTCACTATCCTTATCTAGTGCATGTTACAGATTACCTGAGAGCAGAGATAGTCACTGTCCTAGTCTAGTCCATGTTACAGATTACCTGAGAGCAGAGAAAGTCACTGTCCTAATCTAGTCCATGGTACAGATTACCTGAGAGCAGAGATAGTCACTGTCCTAATCTAGTCCATGGTACAGATTACCTGAGAGCAGAGATAGTCACTGTCCTAATCTAGTCCATGTTAAAGTCACTGTCCTAATCTAGTCCATGTAACAGATTACCTGAGAGCAGTGTTAGTCACTATCCTTATCTAATCCATGTTACAGATTACCTGAGAGCAGAGATAGCTACTGTTCTAATCTAGTCCATGTTACAGATTACCTGAGAGCAGAGATAGTCACTGTCCTAATCTAGTCCATGGTACAGATTACCTGAGAGCAGAGATAGTCACTGTCCTAATCTAGTCCATG
>NW_018408638.1:196891-199650 GCF_002113885.1 Mizuhopecten yessoensis
AGGGAGACAGTTATCATTGTGTAGGTGTAGGGAGACTGTTATCATTGTGTAGGTGTAGGGAGACTGTTATCATTGTGTAGGTGTAGGGGGACTGTTTTAATTTTGTATGTAAAGCAGTAATGTTATCATTGTGGCATTTATAATGGTGAATGTTAGGGGGTATAAAATGTGAATTATTATTCGGTCATAGCCAGTGTTTATTTTTCAAGGAAGTGTTTTTTGAAGACAATTGATATACCCACATTATTGTTTCTTTTAGTAAATATATATACCCCATGTGGTATTAGTAGCTGTGATGATATTTTCAAATCACATTGATAACTAAGAACATATTTATCTGCTAATAATTTGAAATTTAAGTATAGACTGAATGTAAAATCTTTTTAATGCACACATGTAAATCAAATAGGACAGAGATTTAAACCAAACATGGATTGTTTAAAAGGAGGAACCACTTGAATCAGCACAGTATATATTTTCTTGCTTTGAACCTTTCAAGTATTGCCTTATACTAATATATATATATATATATTTAACAAATACCTTAGCTTCTTGAGCTGTAGAAAAAAAATGGTGATCACGAAAACTTCCATCAAAACTACCACTGAACAATCAGTCACTGGCTACACTGTTTCCACAGGTCCAGAGGCTAAATACCTAATATGTTTGGAATTTCTTCATTACAGTGAAAATTAACCGCTATTAAATTCATCAGAATTGTTTTTGGATGTGGTGAAAAGAGTAAACATTGTACATATACTTTACTTCACTAGCTGAATGATAATTCCTAGTCACATATCTTTTAATAATTTGTATGCCCCCGCCATAAAATGGGGGGGCATATAGTGTTGCCCATGTCCGTCGCGTCCCGTCCCGATTCAATGTAAACACTTAGCAACTTCATTCTTTGACAGATTTTGGTCAAACTTTATACAAAGGTCAAGTATGAGTATATTTCGGACATCATTGTATTTCAGGGATCCAAGGTCAAGGCCAAGGTCACACTTGCTATATATAGAAAATCATCAACTAATTCAATTTAAACACTTGGCAACTTCATTCTTTGACAGATTTTGGTCAAACTTTATGCAAAGGTCAAGTATGAGTATACTGCGGACATTGTTGTGTTTCAGGGTTCCAAGGTCAAGGCCAAGGTCACTGTTGCTATATATAGAAAACCATCAACTGATTCAATTTAAACACTTAGCAACTTCATTTTGCATTCAATTTGTTATGGAGATGGTAATAACATACAGAAAAAACATGTATATTAAAATCAACTGATCAACTTTAAGTGCAGTACCTTGTGTGTGTGCATATTTCAGGGTATCAAGTAAGGACTAAGTAACTAAAAACAAGTGTGTATCACTCGTAACTTTACAGCATTTGTTGGTTTCAGAAATAAAGATTACATCAGTTATAAAACATCACAAAAATACAATTTTGTAGTAAATGTAATTTATTTTCTCACTAATCTATTCATTGACAAATAAACTGATACTAAAAAATTATATCAAGCCGTTAGCTCACATGCTTATTGCCTTAAATCTAGCATATAGAAATCAATATGGAAACATACAAACAAATTTAAGGGTGTATACTAACCTGTAATTTGTGCTTGAGTTATCCCCATTAAACATAGTTTCATCTGCTTTGTATATGATAGATTTAACATTCTGATTTAAACCATGCCTTTTCTGTGAGAGAATTCCTGAGAGAATTTTGAGGTGTCACACTAATTAGTAAAAACCGGCTCTTATGTATTTCTTTTGAGAAAAAAATCATGTTACTTTTATTACATAATGTACTGTGTTATCCAATGAATATACCCATGTCATATTTTTTGCGTATTAACCCATGTAATATCACTAATATGACCTATCAGCCCAGTGATTGGTTGTAAGTTACAATTGTTTCAATTGTGACGTCACGCCCAGGACAAGTATATGACATCAGACTTACGTCATGGAGTCAAAATGGCAGCTTTCTACATTTCAAGGTTGCATAAAATTTGTTGCTTTACGAAAATAAATGCCTCAAATCTTGATTAGGTGATAAAAAAAGGATGTTACACTCGTTTTCATTTTATCTCACTTATTTTATTTTCGAAAAAATAATAGTTTTAGAACACCTGTGTATTTCAAAAGGAAAACGATAGCACTATTTTGTGAGAAAATTTGGACAGATTATATTAATGACAAGATTCTAGATTGAAGCTCGAATTGTTGACGACTTGCATACACATTTGATTCCTCTCTGTATCAGGTCATTGCACTGCTGTCTCGATCCAAAAGACCCCAGAGCCAACTATACAACATTCCAGGAACAAGATGAACCAGACAACACGGAACAAACAGAGCAGATACAAAATACATCACAGGGAATGCTGCATTAATTATCATCTCACCATGTGTCGTCTCCGCCAGTATTTTCAGCTCACCTGGGACGAAATTCCTTCCGAGATCATGGTATGGTGTATTGTTCGTCTGTCAGCTTTCTAAATGAATGACTTTTTGTAGAACTGGAAATCCTAGGGTCATATTTGGTCATTAGGTACCTGGATGGGGTGCTATGATGTTTCCTGAAATAAATGACCTTGATCTACTTTTAATGCCACATGGCTCCAATATGTTAAAACATTTCAACGTCTGTCAGCTTTCTAAATGAATGACTTTTTCTAAAGAACTGGAAATCCTAGGATCATATTTGGTCATTAGGTACCTGGATGGGGTGCTATGATGTTTCCTGAAATAAATGAC
>NW_018408638.1:201910-209486 GCF_002113885.1 Mizuhopecten yessoensis
AGGTATCAGCTGATTCAGTATCCAGGTAAGCAAGACCGGCCTCCTGGTTAACTTCTGTTTACTCTGAAGATTTATTTATGAAATTACTTTATACAGAAAAATTTCCACCGCAATTTAACTTTTTGTCATCAACATCTAGTACAAATCATCAGGACAGTAAAAAAATAGTACCCCATACAGCATATACAGTAATAATTATGTGAAAGACGATATTAAAATTGGGCCAATATGGATTTTACCACAGAAGGATCAAAGTCTCCTGGTATACAGTATTATGGCTACAAACCTGTTCTAAATGCAAAACTTAATTGTACAAATTTAAGGTTTTCATCTTTATATATTTCTTTTTTTACTATTATTTTTGCATTCTGTTCTGTGTTCAATAACTTTTCCATTAAGTGCAATGCAAGTCAATGATTTGCCCATTTTAATCATCAATAAAACATGTATCCAAGATTCCAGTTGTTTTATTATCCCTTTTACAAGGAGATACATTATTGTATAACTTTTGCCTGTATGTATCTATGCTTGCTATTCTCAAGATTATTAGCCCACCATCATTAGATGGTGGGCTATTCAAATCACCCTGCGTCTGTGGTGCGTTGTCAGTCCGTCATCCCTAAAACAATTCTTGTTAGTGCTATTTCTCAGTAAGTACTGGAGGGATCTTTATCAAATTTCACATGAAGGGTCCCCATGATCCCTAGTTATGCATATCGGTTTTTAAGACTGATCACAAACCAAGATGGCCAACAGCCAGCCATCTTGAATTTGAGAATGAAAGTTTGTTAACGCTATATCTCATAAATTATTGGTTGGGTATTTCTCCAATTTCACATGAAGGTTCCCCCCATGATCCCTAGTTTAATATGCATATTGTTTTTTGGGACCGATCACAAAACTTAAATAGCCGACAGGCAGCATATTGATTTTGAGAATGCAAGTTTGTTAGTGCTATTTCCGAGAACTTATTGAAAGGATCTTTCTCAAATTTCACATGAAGGTTCCCCATGATCCTTAGTTGTGCATATAACCGTTTTTTGGGACTGATCACAAAACCAAAATGGCCGACAGGCAGCCATCTTGTATTTTTCACATGAAGGTTCCTCTTGTTCTTAGTTATGCATATCAAATCATATTGGCTGGCCATCTTGTTACAGTTTAAGTTTGTTATCGCTATTTCTCAGAATTTACTAGAAGAACTTTTCTCAAATTTGATATGTAGGTTCCCCTTGGTCCTGAGTTGTGCATGTTAACTTTTGAGGTTGATCAAAAGATTTTATTAAGATGGCGGATAGGCAAACTGATCGAACAGACAAGAGAAAATATCAAACTGACATAGAACTAATGAAGATGGTACTATGGTGGGCACCTATATAAGCTAGATTCCAGTCTTGAAACTCCCAATACGTTTGCCTTCGACCTAGAATTTCACCATCTCGCACCTTGACATTAATTTAGCACCAGTATTTTACAGATTTCAATGACAATTACCTGAATATTTGCCTTATACATGTAAATACCTTGAATATGGGAATCGTCAGTTATTGGTCAATTAAAATTAATCTCGCACCTGCACTTATCATTCAAATGGCCAATCTTGACTGATATTTATAAAACTTTGTACACATGTTGGTCATTACCTAGGTAGTTGAGCAGATGTGTTAATTTTTATTTTGATTATTTAAATAACAGTTGCAATATTTAGATTTGGTAATGCATTCGATACCTTAGACAGTTGTGCAATCGAGACCCACTTTTTTTGCAGTTAAACTAGATTGTTCTTTGATTAAATTTTCCATTTCTAATCATTTATGTGAAAGCATGGGGCATGATCAGTTCCTAGATTTGGCGGTATGGGTGCATTTTATAGCCTTCGTTTTTGTTTCTATTGTTCATCATCAACTTTGAGATTCCATTTGTTCATTTCCAGTACAACCGGTATTTTTCTCTCTTCATTAAATACCTTTTATCGTGTGGTTTTTACCAAACAGGTCTTTGTTAAACAGCTGTCAGATATTGATAAGCATGTTTATAATGAAATAATGTAAGGGAGACAATTTCAATGTGTATAAAAGGAATCTTATTCAAGTAGTAAAAGGCAACTAAGCTTATATTTAAGACAAGTTTATTCCCTTTAATATTTACAGAATTCAATGCTACTTGATAAATATATACATGTACATACAATAGATTTGTTCTAGTCATTCATAACTCGCAACACACTGTACAAACTTCCATATATCAAATGCACAAGTCCAATATTCTAGAGCAAATCCAGGAAAAATCCTTCCCATTATCACATTACAGTTCATAACCAATTAATGGTATAACAAGTACAGTTCATACACAAATTAATGGTATAACATGTACAGTTCATACACCAATTAATGATACTACAGTTCATACACCAATGAATGATTTAATAACATAAGCCATCAAACTATACTGCACCATAACACTGACTTGGGAATAAATTCTCTGAAGTGTCTGAAAAATGTGAATTTTCATCATTTATCCATGCCCAAATATTTTGATTTCTAGTGCATACTTGATTTGAATGCATTATTATGCTATTAGGCTTGGAAAGCTTCGTCCAATCATGAATGGTTTTGGAAGTCCTGAAAAGTTTTGATGCCTTGTGATAAATATCTTGTAAACTGTGGTCAGCGATCTACTTGACCCTGTATAACATCTTCCTCTGCATTCTACTTGACCCTGTATAACATCTTCCTCTGCATTCTGTGTTGTACCTCCCCACGTCTCATCATGAAGTGTAGCACTTTGTATATGGAGCGTTCAGGATATTTCTGCAAGGACAAAATAGAATACATAAAGGCAATTCAAATGAAATTACTTTTAAGGGGTTAATATCAAACACACATTGTTTTTTATCTCTTCGTGTATTGTTTCAACAAAATCAGAATGTCATGCATTGTTTTTATCATTTCTGGGTTTCACACTGAAAATTACATTGGGTACAATAATTAGTACAAGGGGGTAAGGAAGGCTTCAATTTGAACCAACACATAGTAATGGGGGGCAATCCTGAGATAATGGTTCAATGATTATCAAAAACCCTTTCTATCGGTGAAATGCTACATGCAAAAAAAAGGAACATTTATCTTTGTACGTGTACTTCGGTTGAAATTTGTTTAAATTTAAGATGTTCTTTGCCAGCATTGTCTCTGACAAATATGTTACTCTTTAAAATGATTACATTAAAGTCTAACAAGCATTACTAGTCTGATCATTACATTCATTGCCAATCAGCGTAGTTCCAGTATTCTCAACAGAATATTGCTCTCCAGTGATGTAGAATGGATAAGTAAATCCTTTATCCACTGTAGGTAACAAATGTATGTTAGGTCCAATCAAGAGGGGATTACTTATTATAGCAGCATGGTTGACAATCTTGTTCAGCCAACACATAACCTCACCTGATAAGGTCCCCCTCATATCAAACATCTCGAGTCTCAACTTTGCCTAAATTTTGAGATTTCTCATCATCTCAGCAGGATCATGGAAGGAACATTTATGCAGTTTGGTCAAAATCGGATTTGCCAAATGACATGTTTTTTTTATATTTTTTTTTAAATAAAAAAAAAATCATACCTGTCTTGTAAAGTCTTGAATAATAGCATGTTCCGATACTTGGGATCCAATGATAAATCGTCTTTTGATCTGTTTTTCAATCCTGCTCAAAAGCTCCTGGTCTTCCTCCGTTGTGAACCCTTCAACACCTGTTTGGAGACAAACGATATTGGTACCAAAACATTTCAATTCAAAACAATGGTTTCCTTAATATTAAAACCAAGATATCTCTTTACAAAAGTCCCCGAAAACTAGAAATACGTCACCCTATCATTCTGTATGATAAATCATTGACCAAGTTACAACGGATATATTTCCACCTGTCAATCAAAATAGTAGACAATGACCAGGTGTAAATACATACACACTGTTCAGGTAGCCATACAAACACATGGAATTAATCAGAAAGCATGTCGCAAATTACTCCAACAGTGTTACAGGTTTACACGGCATGATACTTTTGACAGGCGCCGTGTTACAGTCGGCAAAATCATCTCCGATAAAAAAGGCCGACCAGCGGCCTCTTAGTTATAGTAGTCGCAATTATAACGTTAGCGTTGACCATCGCCTCAAATATGGGGAGATCTGCACGCTGACACGGTCACCTAGCATGGGCAGAACAGGTAATTGGAATATAACGATGTTGTTTTCACAACAATAAGTTTCAGAAAAGATTCAATCTTATATACGGATAAATCTTTAAACTTTTTTTTTGGTTATGAAATACACATTTCCAAGTAGTTTTCTGATGTCTGCAAATCCGTCTGAATCAGTCCTCGATATCGGCAGAGTGTGTACGCTTAAAGACAGTCACTAAAACAGGTCAGACAAAGACCGCCAACAGCCAAATTCGCAAGACATGAAGAACACCAAACAATTGTGATTTCAGCAATTCTTCTTTGAAAAGAAAAGATTGGGATGTATTTGGCTGTTTTCAACCTGTTAATATTTATTTTGCAAACTTAAACTTTTATCAATATCGGTTCAATTTGCATGGATGCCACCTTGTAAATTCCTGTCGGTTAATAGTATCACGCGACCTTGACTCTTTGCAGTACACAAACTTGCTAACTTCGCCACTTTACCCATGTCATTTTGACACATTCCTACTGTCAAGATTGACAAGTTCAGCATGATTTTACCCAAGAACAACATTTTAACCCCAGTGATAAATGCAGCAATTCTTCGTTATGTTTCCCCGATACGTGGTATTTATTAATTCACAACATAACGTCCTGAAGAGTTAGGCCTACTTTACTCGAGTTTATTTATCTGATTCTATCGTATAATATGACTTTAACTTGCAACTTTTCGTAATTGTTGAATTGGCAATGCAATCAGGGGTTATTCAACGAAATTTAGCAGTTTATTGCTGCGTGCATCTTTCAAAACATTTCCGAAAATCCTTGAAAGATTTACGATAAATGTCACGACCAAGGACTGGTTTTGGATTTTTCTTGAGTATTACACCCCTTTCTTGACACTTCATTTTTCCTTGAAAAAGTGTGCACGTTACACAAATATTAACGGCAGTCGTCGGTCAGACATAAAATATCTAAATCAATCAATAGCAATTTATAACAAGACAGTTTACCACTTCGGCAACCTCAAAGGTGCCCGATTCATACTCGGAACATCTTTAGGTTATATGTAATTCCCGTGTGAAATTTGGAACGCCTTTAGGTTTTATGATATTCCTGTTTAAAAAGGAAATCAATATCAGAGTTATCCAAGAGCTTGTAATTAGCACCTGGTATATTCCGACAAAAGCACTAACTTAACAGCCCAAGACAACAGAGGTCAAAATCTGGGACTGAAACCCAGGGGTGGTGACTAAAAAGGTTATTGCTCTTCAAAGCATCCCTATTTTTGTTTTAAGGTCCAGTAATCACAGTTATGTGATCACTGTTCATTTCGTTTGTGGGTAAAAATATTGTGCACACCTGTCCCCCATTTTGATTTAACTTTCTTTTCATGCTTTGTTATTTTTTTTACCAAAGGAACCTTTGCTTCAAGTTTATAAAATTTGGGAAAAAGTACCTGTTCTAGGGCAGGGACGAATGGACGACACAAAACAGCAACAATGTGACAATCAAACTTTGGCGGAGACAAATGGTCAAAACAGTGACATCAACACCAACCTGATAGATTCCCAGACATAGCAGCATCCAATGTGGACACCTGAAATAGTCTCAGGGCCTCGTCAACATCCCCTTCCAAAGCAAACGGCTGCATCCTCATCTTGGCCAAGGACTCCGACATTCTAATAATGGCTTCCAATTGCCTATCAACATTTAATATGAACACTTGTTTCACTGCAAAATTTTACATGCAAAAATAGCTTAAATGCGACTGTTCTTTTCACTTTCTAATACACAAAGACCACTTGGTCAAGGGTAATTATCTTTTGTAATTATGATGTGGAAACAACTTTGTTTGTTATTTCAGAATCAGTGGAAATGACCCTGGCCAATGTACTTAATATCCTCTATACTTCATTTTTGTACAAGGGTTTATAGCAATTTTGACTTTTGACCCCAAAATCATCAGGGATCCCTCATCATATGGGTAAATCATGATATGATGTTTCGAGGTACTATGTGAATAGATAGTAATATGTTTCGAGGTCCCATGTGAATAGATAGTAATATGTTTCGAGGTTCCATGTGAATAGATAGTAATATGTTTCGAGGTCCTATGTGAATAGATAGTAATATGTGTTAGTTAACAGTTTTCATGCAACTAGTGACCATGATCTTAATACAATTCACACGATAATCAAGTTCCTCCTCACAACATGGGTGGTTGTGAAGAATATAGGACATACCTAAAGGAATACAAAGAATATATGGTCTGGAAACCGAAGTGTCTACAGGACAGACATGTGGATTCCTGGATAATCCCCCTCCCTTACCCCAAACTAGGCTTGCATTGAAAGGGTGCAAAAATGAACATTTTATTCAAGATAATTCACTACTTTGTGTAGCAATAAATATCATTGACGGGGAATGTTTTCACAAAACCTGTCGCGTTTAAAAGGAATGTAGGAATATTGTTTGGACAAGAACCGACATATAAAGACTTAAATGCGTTTTTCCAATACTCGACTCACCTGACAGTAATTGGTATACTGATACGTTTTCCGGTTTCCCGCTCATATTCGCCGGCACTGTTTCTCATCAACACGTAACGGTTCTTCAGCTTTTCAGCAGCTTCCACTGCTAATCTTGGGCCACATCTCCTACAACAACACAGATGTCACCATTTCAGAAATGTCTCATCTTCACATACCACGACTCAAGTCATGCAGAACAACTAATGTAGCTTAACCTTAGAAGTATTTTTAACATGTGATTTCCATGTAAGACAGAAAAAATACCAGATTCTGTTTTTAAGTGAAAGGATTTTAAAATTTCTAATCTTTGGCTGCTAATTGCTTTTCCATCTCGATAGCTGCTAGGAAAGACAACAAGGCATTTGCAAATATAATGTGGTATAATTTACAGGACAAGAAAAATTCCACTGGATTATCAAAAACAAACTCTTGCTCTGCATTGTATGTTTCTATTTGTTCATAATCTGGTTAATAGTTGGGTAAATTATACGATACTATAAAAGATCCTCAAACTTCCATTGCAGCATCCATGAAATGTTATACTCTTACCATCCCCTATAACTACTGTTGTAAGAACTGGTTACCCCCGTATAAGAATACACACCTCTACATAATATCCCTATTACTTGAAGATAATGAATGCAGTACTTACGTCCTACAGTAGGAGATATACTTCTTCAGTGTGAGCAGGTTTATCTCTCCGTCAGCATGCTCCTCAGACATTTGATGTGAATTCAGATGTACATTCATTACGTGCTTTGCCAGTATCTAACAAGATAAAAGGAGACATCATCCGTTATTATCATTGTGTGGGGGATAGTTTACCTTCATTGGGTGGGGGGATAGTTTACCTTCATTGGGTGGGGT
>NW_018408638.1:209659-236289 GCF_002113885.1 Mizuhopecten yessoensis
CATTGGGTGGGGGATAGTTTACCTACATTGGGTGGGGGATAGTTTACCTTCATTGGGTGGGGGATAGTTTACCTACATTGGGTGGGGGATAGTTTACCTACATTGGGTGGGGGATAGTTTACCTACATTGGGTTGGAGGGATATTTTACCTTCAATGGGTGGGGGATAGTTTACCTTCATTGGGTTGGGGGGATAGTTTACCTTCATTGGGTGGGGGGATATTTTACCTACATTGGGCGGGGAGATAGTTTACCTTCATTGGGTGGGGGGATATTTTACCTACATTGGGCGGGGAGATAGTTTACCTTCATTGGGTGGGGGGATATTTGACCTACATTGGGTGGGGAGATATTTTACCTTCACTGTCCATTTGGGTTGTTATTTATTTTTACAACATGAATAACTACAGTGTATAAGTACATGATATTTAGTGTGGTCGTATATATCCAAGATGGCGGACATTTGTGAACAGGGGGGTTGCTCGCAATTAAGCCCCCTTCCTACTTTTGGTCTATGTTTTTTCACTAGGTGTGGGGGCTTATTTGCGGTCAAATATGGTACCTTACAGATACATTTTTCTGTTTTTTGGTGTCTTTTTAGAATGATTTCTTCCATCAATTGATTTTTCCCAAATACAAAAAAAATGAATTCACAGGTAAAAACATACAATGAAACCAACATTTTACACTGGACCCCCAAGAAAGAATGCTTGAAATAACAAGTTCATATCCCCCTATATATACACAAAATCTTTGTTCATGGTTTAGAACACTGACCATATCTCTCTCTTCATTGTGTTCATCCTTGACTATGAAGATCATGTCAAATCGGGACAAGATGGTGGGCATGAAGTCAATATTCTCCTCTCCCTTAGTTTCATCCCATCGGCCAAACACACTGTTGGCAGCAGCCAGGACAGAACATCTGGAGTTCAGCGTAGTTGTGATTCCAGCCTGGAATTAAGATTGAGTTAATGTAGTTGTGATTTACACTGGAATAAATGTTTTCAACTTATGCAAGAGTCCTATTCCATGAAATCTATAATTTTCAAGCACTACACTTTTCTTACAATGTATACAACTTATCAAAAAAAAGTGAATGAACACATTTCAAATTTAAACTTCATTTTGAGATGTTTAACTTGATATCTTTTGTCTAAGAATGAACACTAAATACTCTATTGACTAACCTTGGCAATAGATATAGTCTGTTGTTCCATAGCCTCATGTATAGCAACTCTATCATCTTCTCTCATCTTATCAAACTCATCAATACACACAACACCACCATCCGCCAGAACCATGGCTCCACCTTCCATCACAAAGTTACGAGTGGACGGGTCTCGGATGACAGATGCCGTCAGCCCAGCGGCACTACTGCCTTTGCCAGACGTATACACTGCAATTGGCGACACCCTCTCCACAAACTTGAGCAGCTGAGACTTTGCTGTACCAGGATCTCCCAACATCAGGATGTTAACATCACCTCTTCTTGTTAGGCCATCAGGCAACCTGGGCAAATACAACAGTGCATTTAAAAGGCAAATAAAGCAGAAACCAATAAAGCAGAAACCAGTCATTTCTTTACAACTTCCTTTTGGTGAATACCACCGTGCACACACTTCATTATTCATTCTATATCCATTTTGAAAGGTGTTAAATTTTGACTCAACATCACACCAATTCTTACTTTTAAAATCAAACAACTGACCCTAACTGGACATTTACAATATATATAAACTAAGTGGTGTCCAGCAAAATAAATCTGCTAAAATGTTATTATTAACCCCTGTAACAGGAAATCCCACCTCTTCCTGGAACCTCCAAACAGCAATGAGGCGATTGCCTTCTTCATGTCAACACATCCGTAGATGGAAGGTGCAATGCTCTTGGCAATGGTCTCGTAGATGTTGGTGCTACTGGCTAGTCGACGAAATTCCTCCTCCTCAGCTGGAGTTATAGGGGAGTTGGTGCTCCTGCCGGACCCATCTGTATCCACCTGTATCCCAACCACACGGAAGTACGGACTGCGGATACCAACATTTACCTTGTCCCGTGTGTTTTTCTGTAATCATAATTCATATTATAAATATCAAAGATGTCAATTTTCTCTTGCAACTTTTAAAACAAGTATGTAGGCAATTATTTCAATAAATTCTTGTTTTCAAACATATAATTTGAATTATGAAAACCGGTGATCATTGGATGTGACCAGGCACATTTTTTGTCTGATCAGTACCTTTGAACTTTGGAAGGTTTTCTTGATGGAGAACACACCAACAACGGTCACCCTATTCCCTGGTACAACTTTGTCACACAAGTATCTGTAACCAAACATTACATTGTATTTTCATTCCTACATATAAAACACAAGAATGAAAAGGTACACATATAAAGGAACACATGTTGCAGTGTCATAATTCTTTCATCAAGACATACTTTTTCTATCTACATGGCATTGCAAATGATACAAATGCCTACACATGCTCAAGTTGACTCTTAACTGTTTATATCTTGTGAGCATGCGATACAAAACTAGTTATGTCTTTAATTACGATAACAACGTAGTTATTGATAATTATTATAATTGTGTATGTATCCCAATGTATGAAATGTGATTAATCTGATCTGTTCAGAAATGATGTCACTTAAGTGATGACAATGATTTTCTATAAGTAACCATGGTGATTGTGACCTTTACCTTGGCACTCTGAAACATGATCTTGTTTAAGGTGTTCTTATACTTAACAAAGACACGAAGTTGATTTAAAATCTGTTAACAAGGACTCGTTATCATTCTTACCAACACATTTAGTTTGATCAAAAACAATTCACACCTGAGTTACAGATTGCTAGATCCCTTCCACAAGATGATAATGAAATCATCATGAAAATAGTATATTTTTACCAGGTTCTGTACGGTTCTTCACAATAATCTGCCTGTATTGCACATGACTGACATTTTAAATTTAGTGAAAGTGCTTACCGATCACAGTACAGCTGCATGTGACGAGGCAGTTCACCGTTGGGAACAGCCTCTGGAGCCTCCTGCAGCTTCAGGTTCTGGAAGTCCACACACTTACACTTGTCTGGTACAATGAAGAAGGGGTCTATAGGACATTTAGGTCGGCCAGCTTGTTCTCTGTCAGCAGTTAGAAAATGGATGTTGTTTACAGCAATGTTATCTTTCACAACAATTGTCTAATTGTCAGTAGAGCAATGACAACTTTATTTTGATTTATAATATAAAGTTTTGTGACAATTGGATAAGAAATGGAGTCTGTAGAGCAATGATGCCATTTAAGATGTATTGTATACCTCATGGTGGGAGTATGATTATGATGTATTGTATACCTCATGGTGGGAGTATGATTAAGATGTATTGTATACCTCATGGTGGAAGTATAATTAAAACTATCTGTCTCACTTTAAGGTCTTGGCAACCCCCTTCAAATTCATATACATTTGTAGGTCTTACTTTAGGCGGAGATGTATTTTGGCTTATGGACCAGAAGACTAAATATTAGATATTTCAATCATCTCTATGGGGAAAAATAAAAAGTTTGTATTGCAATAAAATTCTGAAAATGTTCATCTTTGGAGCTAAATAGGGTAACATTACTACTATTCTTTAACCTCTTTTCCCCATAATGACACCATATGACGCACCTGCCAAACCAATAGATATATATAGGCTTTCCCCTTGGAGGTCATAAAGAAAATTATGACAAAATATGCAGATATCACTTCATCATCTTTATTAACACTTGTTTTGTAGCTTTTGTGGTCATATCATGCACCATAATGATTACAATTTAATAAACTTGATGAAATTTACTAAGTTGGTTCTGCTTTTTTTTTTTTATTTCAAGTTTTAAAGGTAAAATACCTGTGAAACACAGGTAAACAGTAACTAATTATGGATAAACACGTGGAATATTTCAATGTTTTTACAAGAAACAGTCATGGCACATACAAATTCACGGTCAATATAACTGTTCAAACCAAGAAAATTCTTCCTCTGAAAGATTCATTAAATATATCTAAAATATTCTGTAAATATGCATCATCTTCAATGTCAGATTCTAGGATAAAATCGGCATCCATGCTTCATGTTTATATTTTCAAGGAACGTCCGGAAGGTCACCTTGCGTCATTATCACGTTGCGGTGTAAACTCTTGAGAGAATTTTCGGTCTACTGGTGTGATGTAATCTATCTAAAACCTGATTAGTCAGTTTTTTTTAGCACAGCAGTAGGGAAATTCCCATTATTAAACACATTCTGAAGACGTCAATCTGTGTCATTATTGAAATGACCGTCGCATCATTATGGGGCAAGAGATGTAATACTATATGGGGAAGAGAGTTAAAAGAAATTAATCAATTAGAGTGCAGACCACATATGCGATCACAATGCCATTTCCTTTACTTACGTATTGCATTTTCGAGGTAGAGCATAGCCCTCCATTCCTGGGTTAACAGCAATATTGTTAAGGATGTTCTGACAGCCCCGACACTGAAGTGAAAGCTTTGTGGCCTTAGCTTTAATACCCGAGGCTGCTATCACGATCCCAGGAATCTTCACCAATTTTGCCATTTGTTCAGACTACAAACATTCAAGAACAGTAATTAAAACCAGCACTTCCTAAATCTGAACTTATTTTCACTTTGAATCTCTTTTTTCAAAATCTGAAAAATACTACTGTTTGTAATTTGATTTAATTAACAGATCAGCAAAATGAAAGCAGATTATATTCTTACATCAGACATTTATTCTCCATTAAAGGTGTAAAGTTTCACAACACCTGCGAGTACTTATCCTTATGTTACTGGGTTTTTTTTAAACAAAATTGTTCAACTCTTTTTCTATAAGAGGCTGACCTTGAGCTCCCTGATACTACACGGGTTGGCTGAGGAGTTCACCATGACTTGTATATCTTCCACATCTTCGTCCCCATCTGGACGGGGCCTGGTCACCTCATCAGCCACTTCTTTTGCTGCATCTTCAAACTGAAAGTACATTTTTGCAACCTTTATTATAAGTTCTAAAATACATGTAAATATAAATGTTCAGCAGTTTAGACAGAAAATTTTGGCCTAGGAAGGGAACCCTCAACACACTGATATTTTGCAATAGAAAATAATGACTCGATGCCAATAATATCACAGGTTTTCTCCGCAGGCACGTAACCACTTCTTTTCATATATTCCTTGATCACCACAAGGTGAGGTCACATGATCAAACTTCCATAAAAAAGGATGCTGATATGGGACTGTTCTGTAGTGTAGATGCAGTGCATGTTTTAAAATTACATAAAATTATGACTGGGTGTTGCTGTCTTCTACTATTGTATACTGTATATATATAGCAGTACTTCAAATGAAACCTCAATACTGAAGCCTGTTTTCTAGATCAATGAATGCATACCAATGGCAAATGTTCTGCAGGAAGTTTGTTAAGTTTTTCTGCTAAAGCTTCATCAAAGCTGGTCACATCTTGCAGATCAACTTCCAACCAGTGTTGCCCAAGGTTGTAGTTTCTTTTCAACTGGTCTCTAAAAAGAGAATAGAAGCAATGATAGGCAATGTAAGAACACAATTAAAACTGCCTGAAAATTAATTCAGCTACTCGATCATGAAGCAAGTTAGTATCTCGAAATATGTATGCTTTTTTTCTGATATTTCAAGACATGCTTTTAGTAATTAATATTATAATCCTCAACATAACCGCAGGCGCCTGAATCTGGTAAGTAAATATGTGAAAATATAAAATAGTCTGACTCTGCCTGTACCCTACTATATATAAGGGTAGGTAGACTATTTTATACCAGAACTTATACCAAATGCAGGCGCCTGTGACATAACTAAGCTTACATGTATGATCACTCGGGAGATATATTTTCTGAAGTTCTGTCAATAATGAATAACGGTAATACACACAAAAAATACATATAATATGATTTTTTAAACATATTATAGGAATTTATTTTTGTATTACTGTTATTATTCATTATTGACAGAACTTCAGGCTCCTGTGATATTTTCAAAAAATACGTCTGTTGTATCACTATCAGACACTACACGAAAATTGATGCACAGATGAGTGAATAAATCGATCAATAATAACAATTGGGTGATAGGGGTGTTACGTTAACCTTGTTTCAGTTTTTAAATGAACGATATTCTAATTACATAAACAATGAAAACTTGTCAAAACAAATTGCAATCAGCGGCCCCGATGATATGGGCACTGATTGAGTGCGGATATCACCGTCAGCGTTGTATATCTCACCGATATCGGTATGAAAAGTTCCCTTCGTGAAATTGTCTAATAAAATCTTTGAATCTCTTCTTAATTTGCTGTCTGTTGATCTGGTTTTCATCGGTTTGATCTTCAGATCCAAAGTTATCACTGAAAAAAACGCCCGCATCATCAAATCCTGCCATCGTGAAACCGTTCTCTCGCTTTGTTTTGCTCACGTGTTCACATTTGGCGCGAAATATTTCCCGTAAAAATATTCATTTCCGGGTTATGGGTTAATATTCGAAAACCCTCTAAATATATAATACAATACAAGGGGTGCCGAATAAGTTAATAATGGCGGGAAATTTATTCGGTTATAAACACAACATCGATTTTTTATGGCTAGGTCTAGATCACAGTGTTTTGTTGGAGTGTTTGAATAATTGATAAAACCAAAGTTATTGTTCGGATAGATTCTATGTTTAACGTTACTGTATTTACAAGGCAGGTAATTTAACCATGTGTTATCGACCGAGACACACCTGGCAGGTGTGTGTTCGATTTACCGAACAGCATACCAGTACATAGCAACGGGCGGCCTTGACTTCCAGTGTGTATTTGGACTGTTTAATCGTCTTACCAGAAGTGACACCGAGTGACACGGTAAAGTATTGTATTGCTAGTCTGCTTACATAGCAGATACTACTGAAGTGACTTAATTTCTAAGATAGATAATATGAAATTACAAAAGATAGTAAAGTACCTTTATAAACAATCAGTGCTCGGAAAAATACTTTGCCATGCTACTCCTATAATGGCTATACAACATAAGAGGCCGCTGGTCGTTTAGTTTTTTTTTGATAGGATACGATTTTGCCGATTGTCAAAAGTATCTCGCCGTGTAAACCTCTAACATAGTTGTACTAGAAGACTATATAGCTAGATTACCATGCACACTAAATTAATATTTATCTAAGTCCCGATGTATTAGTGCCAAAAAATAGGTGTATTTTAGAGAAAGATACATACACAGAACAGATAGTGTTTTGTAAGGTATACATAAGGTAATTGTCTAGGCCTCTTCAACACCAAACACCAATCGGTGATTCCATACATATCGCAACATTTTATAGCATACATAAATATTTTTTTAACTCATTATCTTTTTTAACCCTTTATCAATAATAAAATTATCATTATGCATATCAGAAAATACAGCATGCACTGTTGTCCCCATCTTATGTTGTTCGTGAATCACGTGTGTCACAATTAATAACTCCAGCTGGGGACGGTCAGAGGGGTCCTCCCAATGTTTTGAGCATCAGGATCTGAACTTGTTCCTATAAATATATATGACATAAACTTGTCACACATATGACTTATATCCCTTGCCTATTTGTGTACACGTTTACAGTTTTAGAGGTCGTAACATTTTCATTTGTCTTGAGAGTACTTGGTATATTTATTACTGCCAGATCTTAGTTATTTCATAATTTCAAAGGGAGATGGGGGATTCATGGATATCATTATCTGAAATGTTGTAAAAGTTGCAGATGTCTTAGATACCTGCATGCTCATAGACAAAATATTGGTACATATAATTACAATATCTGACTACAGCTATGTATTTCTTTTGGTTGAAGGTTTGGGGTTCATTGCTATCGTCACAATGGCTGAAGATACAGCAATAGAGAAGCACATCAAATCTTTTGTATCAAACAAAATTGGAGAATCTGTATACCTGGACTTGTCTAAATCCAAGTTTGTAATCATCAAACACAAAATAAAGACAGGCTCCATATCCTTGGCATCACTCTGGGTTCGTGTCCTTCAACACCGCAACAACTACCCAGTACAGCGCTATCCCTATAGAACACTGTATGAGGCTAATGGAAACCAAAAGATCAGTCTGAAGATTGACGATGTAACGATGACAGTTTTCTTGTCAACTGGTACACTGATGATACAGGGGAATTTTGTGTTGGAGTGGTTCACCAAACGATTTGAGGACATCCTGAGGAATTACGATGCCCCAGATGGTCCATCCCAACCTGTACTTGCCATGTTCACACAGTATCAAAATCAATGGGAAAGCCTTCTGGATAGGGAGAAGAAAGCTGCTGGTGAGTGTCACGTTAGCTCTGTCAAACTCAACGGTAGTGATTAATTCCTTCACACTGTCTTGGTATTTCAATAATTAATTCTTTTTTGTTTGATTTAATCTTTTAATAAACCTTTGATATCAGTTTTAAAACAAATACCCAGTATTGAATATTTTATACCCATTAAACAATGTTGACAAAATATTACCATCTGGGAATTCAAGAAATATGTGATGGTTTTCTTTCTATTAATTAGATGAAGCCTCCAGGAAACAATGGGAAAGAGAAGAAGTGGCTCTATGTAAGGCTGATGAACTACCAGTAACTGTAAAGCAAACCTTCCAAGAGGCGGATATGTCCGACCAGGAGGAGGATAACAGGACACTGCAGCAGCTGGAATTGGTTAGGCTTGATCAGGTAAGCAAATTAAAGCAATGCAGTTTTGTTTCCTCTTAACATTTAAGATGGTCACTATCTGATAGTTATTATTTATTTATAACTGCTTTTGATAGAGCAAACTAGCAAACTGAAATCCACTCTCGCCGAGTTTTACCCAAGCAAAAAGATTTTTTTATAAATTTATCAATAACATTCCGTATAAACATGATTTCTAAATGTTTACCTCTCATGATCAGAACTTAATTCCTAATATCCATTGTCTTACTTTACTAATAGTTTTTGTGAGCCGAAAACTGGACAAATTCTACTAGACATCTGGTTTCAGCGGGTTACAGTTGAGACACCAACCAAACAGGCTTTTTTGAAAGCTTTTTGCAAAACAAGTTTTCAATTCCTGTTTTTGTTACCAACTTAGCCTTTATGAATTCTACTAGACATTAACACAGTTAGTTTGTGTATGTTTCAGCTGGAGGAGGAGGACCTAGACTCCCAGTTGGAGAAGCTACGACAAGGATGTGTTTTGGATGGTCCCACGGTTGTCTATCCTCTGTGGAAATCTTTGTTGGACTGCTGGTTCAGTAACCAGACTAACAAGGTGTATCTGGCCACCCCTTTCCTAGACACTGTCAGACTCTCTGACGTCTGCCACTTGGTCCTTAAACATAAACTCACTGCAAACTTGGAAGCCTTCTATGTACGCCAGAACTGTGATCACAAACTCCAAATATCAGACGTTAAAAGGAATACACAAAACCGGCTAGAACCAAAAGACCAAGTGTTCATAGAGTACAAAGTTTACAACAGAATTGTGTATCCACTGAAGAAGTTCCACACTAAGTTCCTGGCGTGTGTAAGCAAGGGACAAGCACAAGTGGTGGTAACCAGTGCCAACTTTCACGCCGACCACTTCCACTTTCCCAACTTAGAAAGTGTCCAGTTCCTGACCATGACTGAAGCAGAGTTTATTCACAGATATCTAAGGACCATACAAGCATCACAACTGGAGGTGACAATACAGACATGACCTGTCCCTGTGTAACTTATCTCGTTAACAGATATATCATTAATTTATTGTATATCAGGTTTTCTCAGGAGACGTCCGTTACGCATAACAACTTATTTTTAATGTTGTTTTGTAGTCATTGTTAGAGTTTTTATCTAGTCTAGGATAATTTTATTTCATATTTAGGAAAGAAAAAATGATCACCCTAATACTTTGTAATAAATTCAATCTAAACCTCACTTAGGTAAATGTATTTCTTCCCTTGGTAAATACTATTTCGTAATGCTTCCGCTAGGGGTCGAACCCTGGTCAAATGCTTATATTTGGAGAAATTCTCCCTAGCCGAGTCGGTAATAAGGACCAAGATAGTTCACTAGTTTGCAAGGACTTGGGCCCTTTTAAATGGTATAAATTTAGAGAAAGAAAGAAATGATGTACACGTACAATATACCTTTTCCCTAATTCAAAAACCCAGGCTTCAATTTTGTTTTTTATTTTAAATTCTTGAAACAGGATCTCGTTCATTTTTCCCCTCCAAAGGGATGCATGCTAATTTTCAGTATCAAAATATGGAATAATCAAATAAAAGATCTATCGCCGAAATGAGAAAAAAAATCTACCCTCACAAAACTAGTCTGCAAATATTCAACAAATAAACCATGTCAACATTGATATACAATACATACCGTGATGAATGTTTACAATATAAAACATTACAAAGTTACACTTTATGGCATTGGTAGCAATATTACCAGCTATGTAATTCTTGTTGTTATTTAGAGGTGTCTTCACTGTGATTATTACACTTTAGAGATGTAATTCTTGTTGTATTTTAGAAGTGAAAGGATTAGTGTACAGTGCTAGAAATTAATTTCAAGAATCAGTAGTTAGTTAGACTAGTAATTTTCAATTTTGCTAGTGCATGTGCAAATTTCACTTACCTAATACGGTATTATTCAACATGATACTCACAGTAAGTAATATCAAACTTTGATTAGTCAGTATGGCTAGCAATTCCAAGATCCTGTAGTCCAGTTGGAGATTTCAATAATATTAGACTATCACAGGCAACCCTTATTGTCAAGCCTTCATTATTTATTTCTTTTTCTTTTTAAGTATAATTATTTATTAGAGGTGTAATAATGATCATATTTTAGAAGTGTATACAAACACAATATTGACAGGCTTATAAAACACAATGAATCCTGTATGGTTTAAGGATACAATTCACCTTTGGATAGATGAATCATAACCCTTTATTTAGAATATGGGTTGATGGTCATTATTTCTTGTTTTTTTAAATTCAAAATTGAACATAATATTATGTTTTGATACAAATAATTTGCAAATGATATGTTGATTCATGAACAGCCACTTTACAAATGATATGTTGGTTCATGAAGAGCCACTTTACATATGATATGACATGTTGTTAGGAATCCTCTTATTGATAATTACTAGACCTTGAAAGGTATTTGTTCTAAGTAAGTGAAATTTAAGTCTAATGAATTATTAAGCAGTGGATAACATTTGTACATAATTACGTTAAAACCTGACCCAATATCACTGGACCAAACCTTTTAGTCCAACTCCAGTAAGAGCTAAAGTTGTGACATTATGGAAAACTGATGGAAAGGAAGATAAAACTTGGCAGGAATTGGCCTAGAAATGTTTTCTGATATTGGACCTTCCTTAACATGTGGACTGTACTCTACCAGTCTAAGAAACAGTTGGTCCCTATGGTGTTAGTTTTATACATGTTACATTTTGGAAATGTGTACAACACACAAACTCGGTATCTTTAACAGTTTTGCAGATATTGGACACTTGTTCTATCTTCTTATTTGCACTACTATAGTTGAATGTTTCTTTCACAATTTTAAAGATGTTTGTTAAGAGTATATTGCTGCCTTTTAGATATGTTCAACATTACATTTAAGCATGATGCAAAGTTAATTTTGGTCAATGTACAATTCATTAAGGTCCTTTGGTTAAGTTATCATCCATGCAATCGGAAACCGTTCAAATCTAATATTCAAGGTATTGGATCTGTGAGAAGTCTAGTCGTATTTAGAGGATGCTTTGAGATGTTTATTTGACAATTTAACCCGAAGCTGTGAGAAGTTTAATTATGATCAAAGATTGAAGCGAATAGCTGTGATAGCATTGTTGATAATTTCAATTTTATGAAAGCTACATGGCATTTTGATAGCATTAAGGAATTTGTATTAAATCTTATATCTGATTGACCAGTATTATTTCTTTTTTTTACATGATGTAACATTTACATTTCATTATAATTATATGGTGCTTGTGTTATTTATGGAATCAAACCTTCACAATTTAAGGTGTGTTAGTAAATACTGGTGTAGTATTTTAATTGCTTGCTCACTAAAATAATTTTCTTTATACACTATAACTGCTTAATAGATGTTTACATTTTGTTTATTGTACGTAACATTGTATCTTAATTTAATTTCAATAAAATGATCAAAATGTGTTTGCTTGGACATCACTTATTGTATACGTATTTATTTTAAAATATTAAGTGTTAAATCCAAGTTGATCTTCCTCCAATAAATTACAGTCCACCATCTGGTGTATTAACGTACTTGTGCACAGTGAGTAAGCCGCAAGTGGTGCAGATAAAAACCTATATATGCAGTGCAGTTAAAAGGGAACCTGTCTATCGATGCCTGGTGTGCTGCAGCTCAGCCTTAAGGTGTTCCAGGGAGCGGCACGCTAAGGCGTTAGCTGGTAGACTGTTCCACAGCCTGATCATGTAGGGGAAAGAAGAAACGTTGGTATTGTTACGTCCTTTCGTATGGCACCAGGAACTTCAATTCATGACCCCGCCCTGCTACTGCCACTGGGGTGAGGTGTGTAGCGGGTATGTCCACTTGTTGGTTTACAATGCGGTACATCATGATGACCTTGGTCTGTGCCCTACGCTCCTGAAGGGTTGGCCACTGGAGTTGTTGCAGCATAGACGACACACTGCTGGTAGTGTGGTAGTCACCGGTGTCGGATCTGGCTGACCTACGCTGCACCATCTTGAGTTTGTTGATGTTGTTGGCTGTGGAGGGATCGCAAATTACACTGGCATACTCCATAATTGGTCTTACAAGTGTCTTATAGTACAGTTTCGTGGACACTGGTAGATGTTACGTTGTAATAAAGCTCTGGTGTTGTTAGCTTTCTTAGCGACCTGATTGATATGGTCATTCAAGCTAAGGCTGCTGTGGATGTTCACTCCGAGGTATTTTGCTGACCCTAGGATGTGGTCATTGATATGGTGTATGGAGATGTTATCGGATATCTCTTAGTTGTTATGTGGAGAATCTGGCACTTCTGGCTGGGGTTTGAATTCCATGAGCCAGTCTTGCTCCCAAACTTGTAAAGCGTCGAGGTCTGCTTGCAGTTTACTACTATCCTCCGGTACTTGATCTCTCTGTACAGCACACAATCGCAGCAAAGAGCCGCACAGTGGAACCATTGGTGAACAGTAGGAATAGGATCGGCCCAAGTACGCTACCCTGAGGCACACCATAGAGTACAGGAGCACTCTGGGACTTGCAGCCATCGAGTACCACTTGTTGTGAGCGTCCACTTAGGAAGTCTCCTATCCACCTGTGTATGTTTCCCCTCACTCTGTAGTGTTGTAGCTTGTGTAGCAGTCTGGCGTGTGGGACCTTGTCAAACGCTTTGGAGAAGTCTAGGAGAATGACGTCTGTTTGACCCTTGGTGTCGACACATTTTGCTAGGTCCTGAATAGTTAGGAAACGCGCCGCTTCCTGAAGCCATGTTGTGCGTCCGTGAGGATGTTGTGATGGTCCAGATGTTTTGCCAAGCTGCTACAAATGACGTGCTCCAACAGCTTACAGATAACATGTAAGGGAGACAGGTCTGTAGTTTTCCAGTCGGTTCTTCGCTCCCTTCTTAAAGATGGATGTAACATCTGCCTTCATCCACTCTGATGGTATTCAGCATTGTTGTAGGGACACCTGAAACATCAGCGTTGGGGCTGGGGCTATCTATGTGGACAGTTCCTTCAGCAGTCTTTTTGTTGGTACTTGATCGGGTCCTGAGGCTTTGTGGATGTTCAGGCCTAGTAATAGCTTCCTAACACCTTCCGAGATAACATGGATGGGTGGTAGATCTGGGTGTCTGGGCTCGCCCATGTCCTTGATGTTGTCGGACCTATCACTGACGTTGAAAACCTAGAGAACTGGGCATTAATGATGTTGACCTTGGCTTTTCCATCCGAGTATGTCATTCCGTCGGAGGATTCCAGTGGGGCCACTCCTGAACTGTCCTTTCTCTTGCTGTTAATGAAGCTCCAGAAGCGTTTTTGGCTTGCTGTTGAGTCTAGCGATATGATGGTATTCAGATATTCATCGTAGGCTTTCTTACAGGCATTTTGGGTTGCTTTCTTGAGCTGATGGTAATGCTCGCGGTCTTTGAGAGAGTTTGATCTTCTAGCGCGGTTGTAGCTGCGCTTCTTCGCCGAGATAACCCCTTAACCTCTCGGTTTATCCAGGGCTGGTTGTAGCGCGTTGTGGTTATCTTGGATGGGATGGTGTTGAGAATGACCAGCAGGTTGTCCTTGATATTGCCCATAAGTCCTCTATATCCCGCAGAGGTGGAGTTCTTGTCAGTGAATTTGTTGGCGAATTCACGGCAATCTTTCCTCGTCTGGTCGATGTTTGCCTTCTTCCACCAGTGTCTTTTTTCTCCTCACAGGTTTACTCCTGAGTGCATTAACCGAGGATTCCACATAAACTGCATCGTGGTCCCCCAAGCCTGGCAGTGGTACACATGTAGCGGTACACATGTATGGATCATATCCAGGAACCTGTTATTAATTCTTGAAGGATTCTGGTTCCCTTTTGTTGTCAAGGTCTCCCAGTTGATATCGGCGGCGCGTCGATTTTCCCAATACAACCTAATACTACCCAATACAAGTATCGATTTACCAAATACTATCCAATATAAAGTTAAATGTACCCAATCCAAGTAACGATGTTGTGCGGACCCGGGTATTTTTTGGCAAGATCGTCGTTATATGGAAATCCTTGATTCAATCTATTTCATTTCAATCTATTTCATTGTTAATACAAACAAAGATAAATACAATTATTTTAGATGAAATATAATAATACATGTATTAACAAATGGACCAGACAACAGGCTTAGCGATATACATGTAAGTCTTTTCCTTTATGTACCGGTATCCAATTATTTCGATTTCATTAATACATTATAATTATATTGAAATTATGGGTGGAAGATAGGACAATAACGAAAAACCATGATTTATTAACTATAATGGACGAACACACTCACTCACTTTCATACTACCATTCATAATTGGTATATTTTATATCGTTAGAACTTGCATGTATAAAGATATTTCTTATAAATTGAGAATCGTTTGTTTTTTTAAATAGGAACTAGTATGATTAAGTATATTTCTGTTAGTTTCGTTAGACATACTGACGACACCATATAATAAAACATGAAGATTTACAAAACCTAATAGATTATACACAGAGAAGATGTGATGCCTAAAATACCTAAAAAGAGGACATTCGAAGAAAACGTGTATTGCTTTTTTCTATATTTTGCACCACATGAACAGGAACCCAAGCTATGTTATATTCACGAATGGAACAGTAAACGAGTGGATACACATTAGTGAAATGATTTTGATTTTCTTAAACTAGCCAAAGTTTTTAATGTCGTAACAACAATATATTGTACCTATTAACAAGTAAACTATGTCTGAAAAGAGTGCTGGAATATTTCATTAGTGATAGATAGTAGGACAATAACGGGAAAAAAACATAATTATACTCACTCAGTCTCATATATTCCCATTTGTACTTGTTATATGTTGTATTGTTAGAACTTACATATTATAAAGACATTACGTAAAAAATAATTATTTTTTTAGGATCATCAACTATATTTCTGTTTGTTTCTAGGGTAATGTATTGGAATATAGGAGATCGCGAGCAGCAACTAATTAAGCATCATAGTTATACCGGTATTTTGAAAACTTGTGAATATATATACATGTATAAATGAGTGTAAATATTTGAATTCAAGTTTCGTTGTTCTTGTTTTATAAAATCTAGTTACCATTTTGATGAAATCTTAACCTTTTATTATTTCTGGGTATTGAGTGTTCCATGTATATAAAATGTATGCTTATTTGCCTCTATAATGAATGACTAATAATTCTATTACGAACTACATAAAATGATTATCTAAAGCTCAACATGGCCATTATCTTATTGTGTAATTTTACTTTTCCGAACATGAAATAATCTGAGCAAGTTTATGTTATTACCAGTGTAAAGCCGATGGAAATCATAAAGTTACACATCTGTACACATCTGTTTCATTTAGACAACAGTGTAGACATCATCAGATCAGACAGGGAAACAGCATTTGTAACAAAATTAGTGTAACTTGAGAGATATAGAAGACGAGTTCCATTTTATTTTGATTTGTCCATTTTATAGCGATTTCAGGCCCAGATTAATTAAAAAATACTATCACAAAAAAAAATCAATTTCTAAATTAATACAACTACTTAGTATATATAACGTTAGAGAGCTATCCAATTTAGGTAAATATTTATATTTGGCATTCAAGAGGCGTTAATTATAGGTTGATGTATTGTGGTGTTTCATAACTTTAATGTGTTAATTAAGTATTTTTATATTCACATTATTGAACGGTGTTTTATGTATACTGTGATGTCACTCTTCTGTCTACACTAATTATGTTTAGATTATGTTATATGTATATATGTATTTACCTATAAGCCTAAGGGGTTTTGGTTAATAAAGAATGAATGAATGAAGGTAGGGATTATGTCCATGTGTGATGTGATTGACATGTATTAAGGTATGGCTTTGGCCACGTGTCATCTGAACCAGTTTCACACCTGACCATTGACTGACAGGTGATGCTTGCTACAAATAACAATAACTTCTGTATTTCTTTGATTTCTTTCCGAATTATAGTAAATCATTCCCGCGATAACTTACTTCATAAATAATGAAATTAATATTTAATCCAATATCACAACGATATATTATTGTATATCATTTCCGTGGTATTTGATATAATTACTTCATAAATGATAATAATAATAATAATATACAACATTTATTTAGCGCCCTATATAATTTGTAAAATTACTCTAAAGCGCTTTACAACATATGGATAATAGTAATGGTTATATAATTGTGAAAACAAAAAACAAAGGCTTACAATCACTTTTATACATTTAAGCAAGCAATGTGTACATAATTGAACAAATAAAGGATGGTTTTTACATAACGTCTTTGCAAAGATTCTAAAATGCAGACGTGAAGAGGTGAGTTTTGTTGTCCCTCTTGAACTTGGCCAGGGTATTGGACTTTCTAATTGCAGATGGTAAGCTATTCCACAACGTAGCCGAAACCCTCCCAAAGCATCTGTTTCCGTAGGTCACAGTACGAGATTTTGGGACACACAACAAAGATTCTGACTCCGACCACAGTGATCGTGACGGCTGATACAGGGTAACACGCTCCTGTATGTACTGAGGAGCTGTTCCAGTCAGTGCCTTGTATGTGTACACCAGAATTTTGTACTGCGACCTGTATCGTACAGGTAACCAGTGCAACGAATAGAGCACAGGTGTGATGTGCTCTCTCTTTCGAGTTCGAGTAACTAGCCGTGGTGCAGTGTTCTGGACCCTCTGCAGACGACTAGTTAGTTTGTCAGATATACCACAGAGCAAGGCGTTACCATAATCCAACCGAGAGGTAACAAGTGAATGCACCAAAATCTTGCATGCATCTGCAGTTAAAAACTGCCGAATACAGCCGATGTTCCTGATCTGGTAGTAACAGGATTTGTCAATAGCGTTCACTTGTTTCTCCGTGTTCAGTGAACTATCAAATATGATGAAATATATCTTGCTATAATTTTTTCCAATGTAACAACGAAAAATTATTGTATATCATTCCCGTCATAATTTACTTCATAAATAATGAAAATACATTTACAAGTACGCCCGATTAAGATCTACATATTTTTAACTTTAATTGTATACTTATAGCCTATATCACTATTTGGTGGTCTGTAAAGTGATCAGAGTATGAAGGGCGTGTTCTTTCCAGTGGATAATTTGTTTTTTTCAAGTTTTCAAGTTTCAAGTTTTATTTTTTACACTCACGCCACACGTATACGTGCGTAACAAGAGGTCACATATTACATAGTATACATTGATGGACATAGTACACACATAATATGACACATGATACAATTTATACAGAAACAACCCATATCAATAATTCTTTTAGCTAACTTATTTTAGATATTAAGTAGCTTCATTACTCTTTGTATAAATTCACTTACATTTGTTAAAAGTACCGTGTTACATATTGAGGACATTCCTTTCATTTTGATATAAGTTGGGTTGACATAATAATAATTTGGTATATAAAGTTGTCTAAGAGCTACAACAGATACATTAGTACATTGGTATAAATAGTGGTATTCGTCCCCAACACAGTTATTACATAGGGGACATAACCTTTCCTCGCGTGGGACTCTATTCCATCTTCCTGTTTCTATAGGCAATTTTATATTTGATGTTCTAAATTTACATTCATTACGATTAAGCTTTAAAAGATATGGTTCAATATTAAACTGATATTTGAAAAAGGAGTAAACTTGCCCTCGCGAGGAGGTTTCAACATCATGAAACCAACTTTGAATGAATTGATCGCATAATCTCTGCTTAATGATAGTTTTCAAGCATTGTCTATTAATGGTACATGAAAGTCTATAAATTATTAAATCCAGTATTGTTTAAAATATCTCGTATATTCGTTAACCATTTAAAACTTAATACAGAATTCTGGTGCAAATTGTACATTAACTTATACATTACACTAGATAATTTTGATCCACCCGTTATAAGCTTATGCCAGAACATAACCATTCTAACACTGATTTCAATTTCTAGGGGATACCTTCCCAACTCACCATATACAAATGTACCATATAATTTGGGACGCTCTTCCGAATGTTAAGAATTTCCTTACAAAACTAAATGTATTTTTCGATACTTTTTGTATTTTCATAGTCCCAGGTTTCACATCCATATAATAAAATAGGTGACACAAGTGCATCAAATAATTTGAGTTGAAGATCTACAGAAATATTTCTAATCTCAATATACAATGCATATAAAGCTTTTTTTGCTTGCTCTGTTAGTTTACTTTTGGCTTTTGTAAAAACACCATTGTAGTTTAATATTATTCCAAGATATGTGTACGAATCTTGTATTTCTAAAATCTCATTATTTAACGAAAAGTGATGGTCTCTTTTACTTTTTCTTTTTCAAAAATCAACACTTTAGTTTTTTGGGTATTAACTGTTTATTTCCATATACATGTATTACGATAATTTTGGAATTCATTCAATGCGTTCTGTAGGCCATCTGGTGTTTCTGAAAAAAGCACTGTATCATCAGCATATAATATAATAAACAATTTTAAGTTCAAACCTAAACTTTGATCACTAAGAGCATACACTTCATTCAAACAAGAAACATAACATTGATTGAGGAAATCCTCTAGATTGTTAAGAAAGAGGGAAAACAAAAATGGTGATACCTTTTCTCCTTGTTTTACCCCGACATTGCACATGAAAAAGTCAGATGTATCATTACCATTAATTACGCATGATTTAGTATTTTGATATAAATTATAAAGGACTTTAAGTATTTTGCCCTTAATGTTATTATTTTGTAATTTTCTCCACAAGCCTGGTCGCCACACCGTATCAAAGGCCTTTTTAAAATCAACGAATGAACAATATAACTTTTTACCCTTTGAAAAATACAAAGAAATTAGAGAATGCAATATAAAATGTTTTCAGAACTGGAATATCCCTTTCGAAATCCCGCTTGGGCGGAGGATATCAGGTTTATCTTATCAGATAATTTTGTTAGTCTACCATTAATTATAGAGGTAAATACTTTTCCCAAGCATGACACCTGAGTAATCGCCTTATAATTATCCGGATCGCCCTGGTTACCTTTTTTTGTATATAGTTTTAATAATACCAACTGTCCATTCTTGGGGTATTAACCCAGTGTTGAGAATGATGTTGAAAAAATCTGTATGTAAAGGCAAAAACTGATTGAGAGTATTTTTTATATATTCATTCCGTATTTCATCGATTCAGCTCGCTTTATTATTTTTTAAGCTTTCTATCGATCGAGTTCACTGCTACTCACACTTTTATTGAACCAGGTTTCTCTTCCGAAAATAATACATAATTTGGTGGCAGCGGTGGGATTGATTGAATGATTCCTAGTTACATTAGGCATAGGTGTGAAAGGTTATTTGCGAGGTTAACTTACTTAAGCATAAGACATAGATCTATAAGTTGGTTAGATAGGTACCTGGTCACCATGTAATCACTTATGAGGCTAACGCCAATGGATCTGAGGTAAGTGAAAGTTATATTTAGTGATCATTTGTTCAGGATTCCGTTTTGTGTAAGTATATTTGTGGTATTTTTTTTATAGCAGAATTCTAGTTACTTGTATTTGAACATTTGGGTGGTATTATTGGCAGGGTGTTGTTCACCATGGATCCACTTAAAGAATTCATTAAGATAGGAGAAGGCCTGGGTTATACTGGTAAAGATCTTCAACAGTTTGTGAGGGATACACAAGATAAGGACAGAGAAGATAGACTCTCCGAGAGAAATTTGAAGCAAACAGAACTTCAGAGACAAGAAAAGGAAGCTGAGAGGCAACATGAGATGGAGATGTTAAAAGAGAAACGAGCGTTGGAGAGAGATCAAGAGGAGAGGGCTAACAGGGAACATGCTAGACAGATGGAGTTGTTAGAGAAACAACAACAACAGGTTAGGGTTGACAGACATGATGAGACGAGGCAGATAGAAGCGACGACAAAAGGGCCCAAACTCCCCCCATTCGAAGAAGGAAAAGACAATATAGATTCGTACCTGCAGAGATTTGAGCGTTATGCCACGACACAGAGATGGGTGAAGGAAACTCACTGGGCAGCTAACCTCAGTGCTCTTCTAAAAGGGAAAGCGTTAGATGTTTTACTCGATTACCAGTCGAAGAGAGTCTCAACTATGAGGTGTTAAAGGATGCTTTTTAAAGCGATTTGAGATGACAGAGGAAGGATTTCGGAAAAAATTCAGAACAATTTGCTGTCAGGCTGGAGAGCGAATTGGTTAGGTGGTTGGAGATGTCGGCTGTAGAGAAGACATATCAGGGACTTAAGGATTTGGTGGTAAGGGACCAATTTTTACAAGCATGTGGTAATGACTTGAAATTGTTTTTAAAGGAGAGATCACCAAAGTGTATCAAGGACATGGCAACACTCGCTGATCAATTTGCAGAGGCCAGAGGTAATATGGCAAGTTTCTTCATGAGACAGAAACCAAAGTTTGACAACAAGAACTTATCACGGGAGAAGGATAAAGTGAAGAGTGATGAAGGACAACGACATGGTTCGAACAGCAAGTTTGGTGGAGAACTTAAAACTCAGAAGGACAGGCAATCAGCCGGAAACGGGAAATACTGCTACATTTGTAGAAAGGCAGATCATTTGTCCTATAACTGTCCAAAGAAGTCCGGTAAAGCTGGTGCAGTAAAAAGTAAAGACAAAGAGCCTGTCATTGGTAATGTGTCTTCGGAGGAGGAGGATTGTGTCGCCGAAATGCCGGTTGTTCAGGGTTATGTTGGCGATACCTTAGTATCTGTGTTACGTGATTCTGGGTGTGAAGGAATAGTAGTGAAGAAGAGTTTGGTAGCAAAGGAGCAGATGACCGACGAAGTAGACTCTTGTAAAGTGGCCAATAGTGCAAGTTTGCAGTAGACAAGAGTCTACTTCGTCGGTCATCTGCTCCTTTGCTACCAAACTCTTCTTCACTACTATTCCTTCACACCCAGAAAAATCGGTTCAGTATTATTAGAGATATGAGTATTTGTTTGAACGAAAACTATTGAAAATATTGCCATATTTATTTCGTAGTGGTTCATTCCGGCCACCACATTCACGTCTAATTTAAAATACTGCTCAGCATAACTTATACCATTGTAACGAGTATAAAATTATATTTCCTATGTTGGTCTCCGAATAAAGATCCATTATGTATTGACAGATATGACCTAATAAATAGAAAACTTCATCAAAAATCTCTCCACGCCTGTGTCCATTCCGGTTTTTGAACTCGCCCGTAATAAACACAACATCGATTTTCTATGGCTAGGTCACAGGTTTTTTTGGAGTGTTTGAACCAAGGTAAAGGTTCGGATAGATTGTATGTTAAACGTTACTGTATTTTCAAGGCAGATAACCCCGTTTTATCGCCCGAGCCACGCCTGGCAGGTGTACGTGATTTCGTTCACTAAATATTTTTTTCTTATTTTTTAACCGATCACTTTCGATGGAGGAATAAAATTGCTCCAACAGCAAACCACCGCGATTGTCCTTCTTCGGTGATGCTAAATATAGATTTCCCAAATAAACTCGTTTTCAAAACGAAACTATAGCGAGTCGAGCTGTCGTCTGCAGAATGGGCCCAATGTAACAAATTTACATAAGTGTCACGACACTTGTTTTTGTTTCCTTTTCTGTTTCGATGTATTGTCAAACAAAATTTGAATAAAACAAAGTTAAAACCAAAACAGAATCTAGCCAATTTTCTTGTGATCACTTTGAGATCATTTAAATAAAACAATATTTTACCATTTGCATCAAGAAGATATCAAAAAGAAGCTCAAATATAATAAATAACGGCGGTTTGTAACGTACACGCCCTCTCAATGACAGGACACCTATCGGAGGGAACAGTCATTATTTCGAAACTAATCTAAAATATTAGTTTGTTTTTGTCCTCAAAAACCTTCTGGAGCATTGAAATTGTTTTATAAAACATCCAATGAAATAATTGCTACTAGAATATGTATAGTTGATATTTTTTCCACAAAAGGGTCGATGTCACCCCCAACAAAGGACACGTTTTTTATAAAAAAAAAATCATTATTTGTTCAAAAAACATTTCTAGTCTATGAAAATCGGCTAATCTGAATGAAATATATTGAATTCATACGACATATACTTATATTCGCTTTATTTACTAAGAATAGCACATTTGTAGAGTGTACGAAACCACGTCCCCAACTGCCGCGAAACGTGGAAGTAAATGATGGTAAAAGAAAGATCCCTTGCGCAATAAATTTCTGCGCATATGACGTCACATTACTGAATATAGCGCAGATTGATCCGATCTTCATGGAGATGTCTTTGAAAACAAATATATAAATCTGTTTCAAAAGTGTACGAAATCAGGTACCCTCACTCTACGTAGCAACGGCCTTGACTTCCAATGTGTATTTGGACTGTTTTACCAGAAGTGACACCGAGTGGCACGGTAAAGTATTGTATTGCTAATCTGCTTACGTAGCAGATACTACTTAAGGTTTGGGGTTCATTGCTATCGTCACAATGGCTGAAAATACAGCAATAGAAAAGCACATCAACACTTTTGTATCAAAATTTAATGGAGACAAAAACGTGATCAGTCTGAAGATTGACGGTGTAACAATAACAGCTTTCTTTTCAACTGGTACACTGATGATGCAGGGGAACCTTGTGAGGGAGTGGTTCACCGAACGATTTGAGGACATCCTGAGGAATTACGATGCCCCAGATGGTCCATCCCAACCTGTACTTGCCATGTCCACACAGTATGAAAATCAACGGGAAAGCCTTCTGGATAAGAAAGCTGCTGGTGAGTGTCACGTTAGCTCTGTGAAAATCAAAGGTTGTGATTAATTCCTTCACACTGTCTTGGTATTTCAATAATTAATTCTTTTTTGTTTGATTTAATCTTTAAATAAACCTTTAATAAAAATTAAAAAAAACATAAACCCAGTATTGAATATTTTATACCCATTAAAGAATGTTGACAAAATATTACCATCTGAGAGTTCAAGAAATATGTGATGGTTTTCTTTCTAAATTAGATGAAGCCTCCAGGAAAGAATGGGAAAGAGAATAAGTGGCTCTATGCAAGGCTGATGAAAATATGACCACCCCAATACTTAGTGATAAATTCAATCTAAACCTCACTTAGGTATATGCATTTCTTCCCTTGGTAAATAAAAGCTATGTCACTTTTTCATAATGCTTCCGCTAGGGGTCGAACCCTGGTCAAATGCTTATATAAGAGAAATTCTCCCTAGCCTAGCCGGTAGATAAGGAACAAGATAGTTCAGTAGTTTGTAAGGATTTCTGGCCTTTTAAATGGTAGTTAAAGAGAGAGAGAAAATTGATGCACACGTACAATATACATTTTCCCTAATTCAAAAACCCAGGCTTCATTTTTTATTTTTTATTTTAAATACTTGAAACAGGATCTCATTCATTTTTTCCCTCCAAAGGCAAAGGGATGCATGCTAATTTTCAGTATCAAAATATGGAATAATCAAATAAAAGATCTATCACCGAAATGAGAAAATCTTTTCTACCCTCACAAAACTAGTCTGCAAATATTCAACAAATAAACCATGTCAATATTGATATACAATACATACCGTGATGCATGTTTACAATATAAAACATTACAAAGTTACACTTTATGGCATTGGTAGCAATATTACCAGCTATGTAATTCTTGTTTTTTTAGAGGTGTAAGGATTTTTATGTTTTAGAAGTGTAATAATATCTATATATAGAGGTGTAGTGATTATTACACTTTAGAGATGTAATTCATGTTCTATTTTAGAAATGATTATTGTACAGTGCTAGAAATTAATTTCAAGAATCAGTAGTCAGACTAGTAATTTCCAATTTTATTAGTCCATGTGCAAATTCCACTTACCCAATACCGTATTATTCAACATGATACTCACAGTAAGTAATATATCAAACTTTGATTAGTCAGTTTGGCTAGCAATTCCAAGAACCAGCTGGAGATTTCACTACCTTATTGCCAAGCCTTCATTATAGTTTAGAGGTGCAATGATTATTACATTTAGAGGTGTAATTTTTGTTGTATTTTTGAAGTATAATTTTATTTTAGAAGTGTATTTACAAACACAATATTGACAGGCTTATAAAACACAATGAATCATGTATGGCTTAAGGATACAATTCACCTTTGGATTGATGAATCATAACCCTTTATTTAGAATATGGGTTGATGGTCATTTTTTATTTTTTTTTATTCAAAATTGAACATAACATTATGTTTTGATACAAATTGTTTGCAAATGATATGTTGATTCATGAACAGCTTCTTTACATATGATATGACATGATGTTAAGAATCCTCTTTTTGATAATTACTAGACCTTGAAAGGTATTTGTTCTAAATAAGTGAAATTTAAGTCTAATGAATAATTAAGCAGTGGATAACATTTGTACATATTTACGTTAAAACCTGACCCAATATGACTGGACCAAAACTTTTAGTCAGACTCCAGTTAGAGCTAAAGTTGTGACATTATGGAAAATTGATGGAAAGGAAGATCAAACTTGGCACGAATTGGACTAGAAAGGTTTCCTAACACGTGGACTGTACTCTACCAGTCTAACAAACACTTGGTCCCTATGGTGTTAGTTTTATACATGTTACATTTTGGAAATGTGTACAACACACAAACTCGGTAACTTTAACAGTTTTGCAGATATAGGACACTTATTTCACTACTATAGTTAAATGTTTCTTTCACATTTTTATAGATGTTTGTTAAGAGTGTATTGCTGCCTTTTAGATATGTTCAACATTATGTAGATTTTTAAGTTTGATGCAAAGTTAATTTTGGTCAATGTACAATTCATTAAGGTCCTTTGGTTAAGTTATCATCCATGCAATTGGAAACTGTTCAAATCTAATATTCAAGGTATTGGATCTGTGAGAAGTCTAGTCGTATTTATAGGATGCTTTGAGATGTCGATTTGGCAATTTAACCGGAAGCTGTGAGATTATTAATTATGATCAAAGATTGAAGCGAATAGCTATGATAGCATTGTTGATAATTTCAATTTCATGAAGGCTACATGGCATTTTTATGGCATTAAGGAATTGTATTAAATCTTATATCTGATTGACCAGTATTTTTTCCTTTCTTTTTTACACGATGATGTAACATTTACATTACATTATAATTACATGGTGCTTGTGTTATTCATGGAATCAAACCTTCACAATTTAAGGTGTGTTAGTAAATACTGGTGTAGTATTTTAATTGCTTGCTCACTAAAATAATTTTCTTTATACACTGTAACTGCTTAATAGATGTTTACATTTTGTTTATTGTACGTAACATTGTATGATAATTTAATTTCAATAAAATGATCAAAATGTGTTTGCTTGGACATCGCTTATTGTATACATATTAAGTCATATTTATTTTAAAAGATTAAGTGTTAAATCCAAGTTGATGACCAAAGATAAAAAAATAAATAATAAAAAATAGAAGTCTTTACAACTTCTTCCAGAAAATTATTACACATTGCCTCTGAATACAAAGGGGCTCTTGGTATGATTATACCCTCTGCAAATAGTGGAATTAGTTATATATAGGTAGCAGAATACAGTAGAAATGGCCCGACTCTGATAAACAAGGCACATGTCGAGGAAATGTAAACACAGCGGATTTACCCTACACAACACATGTATACATGTATATATATTTGTAAACTGCATTACATTTACAATACATATAAAGTACTGAGAAGTGTATAAACCTCTTTTTTCTATGTATGTCACTTGTGTGAAAACCATGGTTACCACATCAAAAATTACCAAAAAA